>NC_088362.1:106656812-106661812 GCF_034508935.2 Berghia stephanieae | reverse complement strand
GAAAAATCACCCGATTTACTTCAAATAAAGATTAAAATGCTCTAGTGAGCCTATTCTTTCAGGAAATGAAAAAAAAATAATTGCAAACCAAAATTTTCACCTTCCGACTGATTCTGTCATGCACTGACAAAAATATTTAATCTTATAAATCAATTTGAATATTTTGTAATTAAAATTGCAAAGAGAATATACAGTGCTTATTTTTATTGTCTTTTTGTTATTTTTATTCATTTGTGATATGATTTACATTAATAAAAGACATGGCTATTTTTAAAGAAAATACACTCTTTCTTAATTTTTGTATGCTTTAAAAAAAAAATAATTATGTAAACTTATAAAGGTCGTTATGTTTCAACTTTCTCCAACAGCTGATGATTCATTCATCGTGTGTAAGAAATATTTCATTGTACAGAAGCAGTGTCTCGTTTTGTATTCAATTCAAGCGTGGCCATTGGCTATTTTATTGACATCCAACATTTTCGATGATTGTGATATGTTTCAGTTTGACTAACGATTTAAACCTTGTGTCGCTGTTTACACCAATCAAACAAAGGGTATAGACTTAAGCTATGATGAAATTACTGTCAAAAATGACATCATCAACAACAACAACAACATAATAAAAAAACATTTGTAGTAAACTTTTACTGGAATATTCTATGATTAATTTTGCGAGGTATGTCAAATAGGTAAATCTTGAATAATAGGCTACAAAATATTACGCAACATTTCATTGTCTGCCTTCAATTTTTCTGACATAAGAATTTTCCTCTTGTTATCTCTTGAGTGGGAGGTGATTGTTTTTCATGATGAAAATGGTTTGCTGGATTCTTTTAGGGAAATTATTCTTTCCTTTAGTTTGATCTTCAGTGGCATTCCATAATCATCTAGTAGAAACTTACAACAGGTCACATATTGCATTCATGTTTCGTTTTTGTTTTTAAAGGTTTTACGGCGCTTGCAACACATTTAGGTCATATCAGCGCCAGTAAAAAGGAAGAAATTTGGGTAGTAAAAACATTCTAGAGGTACAATTAAAAGAACTTGAAGAAAAAAGTAAGACAAAGGGGAATTAGTCCAAATAGGTAAAAAGATGTAGATTCCAAGCATCACGAATGAGGCTACCGAGACTGCAACGAGGCAGGTCGACAACTCCACTCATGGATGGACTGTAACGATCTACACCTAGTGTACGATCCTACAGCCAAGGGCACCTTTATGGGTACCCGCCATAAGAAGGATTATACTCCTCACCTCACCCTCGTCACGAAGGGAGCGAACGGTGGATCGCTGCAGGTGAAGCGGACAGTCCTTGGCGACTTCCCGCATAGCCAGCACAGGCCGGTTCTTGTGACAACGGGAGTGACAATACCGAGGGTGCAGTCTCTCCCACTCTGCAGATGGAACTTCAGGAAGGCTGACTGGAAGGAATTCAGTTCCTATATCGAGCAGGTTTGCCCTGTCATCCCTCCCAAGTCCGAGAATATAACCAGATTTAACAGGCTGTTGGGTTGTTTTTTTAAATCCCTTTGTTCATCCCCATGAGGAAATTTATCTTTAGGGTCTATTCCAAGGGGGGAAATCGCTTCATCAGTCGGAACTTTCCACATGTCCAACATGTACCTGATGTGGGAAAGAACCCGAAACCGCAGAACGGTGTGTTGTGACTAGGCTTCCGGGCGGGTTTGCGACGTTGCACGAATGCGATGAAGAATTCGCTGATTGGGTCGATCGTCACATCATAGTAGTGTGAGCACCATTAGAAGCTGCCACATATATTGCAGTGGGTGGGCTCGAACAGATTACTTATCGGTGCCGCTTCGAGGAACATACTGCTGTGAAACGTCACCTCCCACCCACCCTCCCCCCAACAAAAACACACACCTTTCGTTTCTGAAAACACGGATCTTAACGTGAGATGTCCGCAGACTTCTTTTCGTAAAGTGATATAGCAATATTGCTTTGCTGTTATGATTATATCGTTATTATTGTTGTTGTTGTTGTTGTTGTTTTTGTTGTTGTTGTTGTTGTTGTTTTGCATTTTTTCTGATTCAGTTTATGTTGTTGATGATGACGACAACGACGACGACTACGATGACGACCATGATGATGATTGGATGAGTCTGCGGTCTTTGTTATTAACCTCCACATTCAGTTTGGTGAATGATTGCCTTAAGTTTGATTCTATTGAATGCATTAATGTGTTGTCAGCGAAACATAAGAAGAAAAGAATCTGTATTTCCAATCTCACTGAGCTTTTAATATTTAAATATGCACTCCGATGCCTTTATCTGGTTAAGACAAGGAATTTACCCAATGGAAACCGTACGGTGCTCTTATTGGCTAAATTTTTTAATTCAGAAAAGTGAGTGGAGCAGGCACTTATGTTGGTAACAACAAGATATGAAGTGAGTAGAAAAGTGCCAGAAGACAATAGAGAATAATTTTTTTTTTTTTTTTTTTTCCGCGGCGGTGGTGGGGTTTGAACCTGCGACCTTATTGGTACGACAACTCCGCCTGGCAGGTGAGAGCGTGGCTCTACCGTGTGAGCTATCCACGAACACAAAAATATTCGTTTCAAACCCAAAGTCATTTCTAGATCCCTCTCTCACCCACTTCTTGAGATCGCCGATTCGTTCGCCACCATCGCGAAGTAATTTTGACCAGCAGTTAAGCTTAATAGCCAATATTCTCATCACAAACATATAACATAGAAACGATTGAGACATTGAGTATGCTCCGGTGTATGGGGTGAATTTTTTAATTCAGAAAAGTGAGTGGAGCAGGCACTTATGTTGGTAACAACAAGATATGAAGTGAGTAGAAAAGTGCCAGAAGACAATAGAGAATAATTTTTTTTTTTTTTTTTTTTTTTTCGCGGCGGTGGTGGGGTTTGAACCTGCGACCTTATTGGTACGACAACTCCGCCTGGCAGGTGAGAGCGTGGCTCTACCGTGTGAGCTATCCACGAACACAAAAATATTCGTTTCAAACCCAAAGTCATTTCTAGATCCCTCTCTCACCCACTTCTTGAGATCGCCGATTCGTTCGCCACCATCGCGAAGTAATTTTGACCAGCAGTTAAGCTTAATAGCCAATATTCTCATCACAAACATATAACATAGAAACGATTGAGACATTGAGTATGCTCCGGTGTATGGGGTGAATTTTTGTGTTCGTGGATAGCTCACACGGTAGAGCCACGCTCTCACCTGCCAGGCGGAGTTGTCGTACCAATAAGGTCGCAGGTTCAAACCCCACCACCGCCGCGGAAAAAAAAAAAAAAAAATTATTCTCTATTGTCTTCTGGCACTTTTCTACTCACTTCATATCTTGTTGTTACCAACATAAGTGCCTGCTCCACTCACTTTTCTGAATTAAAAAATTCACCCCATACACCGGAGCATACTCAATGTCTCAATCGTTTCTATGTTATATGTTTGTGATGAGAATATTGGCTATTAAGCTTAACTGCTGGTCAAAATTACTTCGCGATGGTGGCGAACGAATCGGCGATCTCAAGAAGTGGGTGAGAGAGGGATCTAGAAATGACTTTGGGTTTGAAACGAATATTTTTGTGTTCGTGGATAGCTCACACGGTAGAGCCACGCTCTCACCTGCCAGGCGGAGTTGTCGTACCAATAAGGTCGCAGGTTCAAACCCCACCACCGCCGCGGAAAAAAAAAAAAAAAATTATTCTCTATTGTCTTCTGGCACTTTTCTACTCACTTCATATCTTGTTGTTACCAACATAAGTGCCTGCTCCACTCACTTTTCTGAATTAAAAAATTCACCCCATACACCGGAGCATACTCAATGTCTCAATCGTTTCTATGTTATATGTTTGTGATGAGAATATTGGCTATTAAGCTTAACTGCTGGTCAAAATTACTTCGCGATGGTGGCGAACGAATCGGCGATCTCAAGAAGTGGGTGAGAGAGGGATCTAGAAATGACTTTGGGTTTGAAACGAATATTTTTGTGTTCGTGGATAGCTCACACGGTAGAGCCACGCTCTCACCTGCCAGGCGGAGTTGTCGTACCAATAAGGTCGCAGGTTCAAACCCCACCACCGCCGCGGAAAAAAAAAAATAAAAAAAAAATTAAATTATTCTCTATTGTCTTCTGGCACTTTTCTACTCACTTCATATCTTGTTGTTACCAACATAAGTGCCTGCTCCACTCACTTTTCTGAATTAAAAAATTCACCCCATACACCGGAGCATACTCAATGTCTCAATCGTTTCTATGTTATATGTTTGTGATGAGAATATTGGCTATTAAGCTTAACTGCTGGTCAAAATTACTTCGCGATGGTGGCGAACGAATCGGCGATCTCAAGAAGTGGGTGAGAGAGGGATCTAGAAATGACTTTGGGTTTGAAACGAATATTTTTGTGTTCGTGGATAGCTCACACGGTAGAGCCACGCTCTCACCTGCCAGGCTGAGTTGTCGTACCAATAAGGTCGCAGGTTCAAACCCCACCACCGCCGCGGAAAAAAAAAAATATAAAAAAAAAAAATTATTCTCTATTGTCTTCTGGCACTTTTCTACTCACTTCATATCTTGTTGTTACCAACATAAGTGCCTGCTCCACTCACTTTTCTGAATTAAAAATTCACCCCATACACCGGAGCATACTCAATGTCTCAATCGTTTCTATGTTATATGTTTGTGATGAGAATATTGGCTATTAAGCTTAACTGCTGGTCAAAATTACTTCGCGATGGTGGCGAACGAATCGGCGATCTCAAGAAGTGGGTGAGAGAGGGATCTAGAAATGACTTTGGGTTTGAAACGAATATTTTTGTGTTCGTGGATAGCTCACACGGTAGAGCCACGCTCTCACCTGCCAGGCGGAGTTGTCGTACCAATAAGGTCGCAGGTTCAAACCCCACCACCGCCGCGGAAAAAAAAAAAAAAAAACAAAAAAAAATTATTCTCTATTGTCTTCTGGCACTTTTCTACTCACTTCATATCTTGTTCTTATTGGCTAACCA
>NC_088362.1:106619312-106649312 GCF_034508935.2 Berghia stephanieae | reverse complement strand
TTTGAAATAAATTGCATTTTCAGGTTGGAATAACTAAAAAAAAAAAACCCAGCTGCATCGACATCAATTTGGATTTCAATACATTTATCCAAATTTATTAAAGGTTTCTTTTTCTTATATCCTACTTGTGATCGTGTGTTTGATTAATCGTCTGATTTAAAACTCCACGTGACCACCACCTTTTTGAATGACAAACCGTAAGCCTCTTTCCAGCTTCGTGAAACCATAGGCACACCATAGCTTTCTCGTTGTTTTCAGCCGAGCTATGTTGTCATAATATCGTTGTGTTGTTTGCATGAAGACTGCCGTCTCCAAGGGTTCCCACCACTGCGTCAAACCTCAAAATTCTATCGTAATCATCAGTACAATCAGGAATGACGTCATACACAAAAGAATTTTACAGTCACGGCAATGTTCCAAGTTGATATCCTTAAATTGACATGTTAAATGGCATAAACTTTCGAGAATCATGTGGAACAAAGCCAAAATAAATTACGATTTATTTCAAAATTACCCGTTTCTACTGATGACGTCAAAACTCAGCTATAAGTCAAAACTTGAATAAATTCTGCAAATATTATGGAAAAAACCGCTTGATAAAAATTTACATAGCTCTCGAGTTATTCAAACCTGGAATGTGTCAATAATTTGTTTTTAAAAACACACACACTGTATATCATTCACTCTTCCTCCTCCTCCTCCTCCTCCTCCTCCTCCTCCTCCTCCTCCTCCTCCTCCCCCTCCTCCTCTTCTCCTCCTCCTCCTCCTCTTCTCCTTCTTCTTCCTCCTCCTCCTCTTCCTCCTCCTCTACTCCTCCTCTTCTTCTTCTTCTTCTTCTTCTTCTTCTTCTTCTTCTTCTTCTTCTTCTTCTTCTTCTTCTTCTTCTTCTTCTTCTTCTTCTTCTTCTTCTTCTTCCCCATCCACGTTACTCTTTATTTTGTCATTTCAAACAGTTTACCTACAAATATTTATTTTAGCTTAGCATATCAACATGTGAACAAATGTAATTTACCCTCTCACCTAAATCAGAGTTGTCCCTCTTTGGTATATTTTGCGAACGTTATTATAATACAGTATTAATAATAAGTGTGTATGGTGCATAATAATCTCATCCAAAACCCATAAGAATATGCCTGCTATAGAGCCACTCTGACAACTTATCATGAAGTTTCGCCTAGAACCTGCTGTCTGTGAGGATTGGCGCATTATAAATGCGAGCCATTATTATTACATCATCATCATCATCATCATCATCATCATCATCATCATCATCATCATCATCATCATCATCATCATGTATTAAGTATAATTATGATCAACTTCTACAATATTGTCTCGAGAATTCAAGGACATCAGGAAGTGATAGTGAAAGTATATCGTTGTGTTCCGGTTGGCATCGTACGTTTTCAGCTTAGCGGTTATGGTGGTTCTTAGTTACATGAAAGGTGTTTTTTTTTTCTATATGTGTCCATGAAGATGTTCGTTCATTTCTTCTGTTGAGTGTTGCGATGTTCGGTTTTGTGATGACATAGAATTTTGCATCCAATGAGAGGATGCAAATCTTAGATGATAGGGAGGACGACTGTGCTTTGGAGATAGTTTTCCATGTAATGCTGTGTTGTATGCTTCTTTTCTTTGAGGTTCCTAATGTATTCGCTTATTCTAGAAGAATGTCGTTTGTGTATGTTTTTGAAGGAAGATTCATGCAGGTTGTATCTGGTTTTGAATGAATACTCCGTGTTAGATTGGCGTTTGTTAATGCTCTCTGGGATGTTATTTTTTTATCATAGATGGCGGGTGATTGCTATGTCTATGGACGTGCAAAGGGATGTTGTTGGGTTTTGAAAATGGTTGGTAGGTGTCGTTGTTCGGGTTGATAGTTATGTCTAGGAAATAGAATGTCTTATTGTTGGCTTCGATTGTTATTTTCAGATTGTTGACCTGGAAAATTATACATATTATTTTTTCTTTATAATTTCGATATATATACATACACACACACACACACACACACACACACACACACACACACTTTTTGGGGTGATTTTGTCTGTATATTTTAACCTTCATTCTAGGCACAGGGGGAAATTACCGATGACAAAAGGAGCAGTTACCTCTCAGCTACGATCAGCAGCGTCATTGGAAAGTATACGTGCGCTGTATACTACTTTGACTGGCAGGATTCCTGCAAGAAGAAACAGACAGCGCCAACTTTGATGTTGGAGGTAAAACTATGTATAATTATATCTGTGTGTCTGTCTGTCTGTCTGTGTGTCTATCTGTCTTTCTGTACGTCTCTCTGTGTCTGTATATATATATATATATATATATATATATATATATATGTATGTATGTATGTATGTATGTATGTATGTATGTATGTATGTATGTATGTATGTATGTATGTATGTATGTATGTATGTATTTATGTAGGTATGTAGGTTTTTAGGCATGTCGGTAGGTAGGAAGGTAGGTAGGTAGGTATGTGTGTATGTATGTATGTATGTATCAAGCACGTGCGGTGACCGTTTTCCCTGGACAAGCAGATTTTGTACTTTGCATTATCAACAATATCATAAAGTTGGCCTTGCCAACATTCATTATCCACATGTCCCACAATTAATAATAAAACCAAACAAAAAACAACACACACAACGCTCTCTTTCTCTCTCTCTCTCTCACACACACACACACACACACACACACACATATATATATATATATATTATATATATATATATATATATATTTTTATATTTATATATATATATATATATATATATATATATATATATATATATATATATATACTAAAAAAAAAAATTAAATAACAATTTTAAAAAACAAACAAATAATGTTTTACAATGTAATAAAATTGTAAAATAGATAATAAAATAAACAATTTTTTTTAAAAAGGACATGTCTACAACACGTGGGGTTCCCAAGCGGTCACCCAAATAACTACTAACCACGCCTGACGTTGCTTGACTTCGGTGATCGGATGAGAACCGGTATTTTCAACGTAGTATGGTCGTAGACAACAAGCGTCGAAAATAGAATTTAATATAATATTAAAACATTATTGCTGATTTATATAATGATGAAGATAGTTTAGAAATGTATAATATTGTTAGTTGAAATAGCGCGTTGTATTCGTCTGTTGCACAATTTGTCGTTACTGGAGAATTTAAAATGGCTATGGGCAGCGGCGTGGCGTATTGACGGCGTATGGTGGTGCCATGATTAGAAGAAGAAAAAAAAATCTAAAACAGTGAACACGGTTAAGAGGAGAGAGCACATGTTAAAAACTCTCTTTTTTTGGAAGGGTGGGGGGAGGGTCGATGGTTTCTACGAGTGGACAAAACTCACAAAAACAAATAATTCATGAAAACATCAAGCCACAACACTGAGATACAAGTCCCGTATGAATAGGTCTTTGTAATTATTCTTTGTCCACCATTTAAAGGATTGGTTTTGGTCGATAATGCAATCAATATGTGATAAATGTAAATCAAAAGATTAAAAAAAAAACCTATGACAGAAATTACTTACTTTTAGTACTTGTAAAGAAAATCTGCACGGCGATGTTTCATCTCTGCAAATCTTTTTATAATGTGTTTATTGAAATTTGGAATGGCATCTATTTCAGCTTTGTGAATTGACAGAATCATTAACGAATTTAACCGCTCTGTGTTTCATTGAATTTCGCAAGTGTTTGTTGTATCTGTAAAAAGTAGAAAATAAAAACAAAAGAAACGTTTTTTTTCTAAACTACGAGTAACTGTGAGCCATTCATGCCTGTAATACCATGTCACTGAAAAAGAGCGTTTTCGAGATTTCCACACCTGTGTTAATTCAAAATCAGTTGGTTGGTGAGGAACTAGTCTTTTTATTTCTAATTTGTCATCTAGTGTCAATCTCCCAAACGGTCGGTGAAGTAAAGAGTCAACTTGATTCATTGCAATTCATTGTTTAACAAAACAAAACTTCAAAGTATATCTCAAATAATGGAAATCAGTGGACTACGATTAATGATTGCACAAATAAAAGGTAGATTCAGATCTTAAAGCATCACAAAGAAAAAATCACTCCACTTAAGTACTTAAAAAATCTAAAAACACACCAAAGTATAACTGTTGACAATCTTCGCTTTCTTTCTCTGACTCACACAAATACACGCACAAACAAACACACACACACACACACACACACAAATAAAACACTCATACACACGTAACCATCAACTCGGCACTACAAGCAAGAAAAATGTTGGTAAATTCGTCCACAATGCTTCGTTGCAAAGAATTACTTTATTCAATAATCGTGAAAAAGAGTTGGGGGGGGGGTTGATATGTCATATTTTAAAGTTTTATGTTGTCTTTCTTTGCTGCTTACAAATAAACTTGACAATGATCAGTGTTTTTGACAGTTAATGTAATACTTTGGATGGCCGAAGTTATCCTAATTTGGCGCATCCTCCCGTCCAACGGTGGAGCTCTCAGATCCTGGCACAAGTCGAGGGGTTTTCCGCTATTTGAAGATAGTATAATTCGACCCAGTTTCTCGCTCAATCAGCTGTAGCGATACTAATGGATAGAGCATTAACTGGAGCTTGGATTGCTTTGCACCATGGTGTTTGATTTAGTCACTACTTCGCGCAGTGATGTCACCAACACACGAGTCGGCGCAGTGCGTGATTCGGAATCTTGAATAGAGTGGAGACTAAAAAGGCAGTATGTTGTTGGCGAGTTGGCGAAAGACAGTGGAGTTAAAATTTCTCAGTTTTATTTTTAATTAAATTATGCTGTTAATGATTTTTAAAAGATTGGTACGGTGCCTGGCACCATTCGATCCAATGGCCCCACGCCACTGGCTATGGGCTATCTTGAAAGCGGCATGTAGACACTTCACCGGAAGCGAGGACGAGAGACGCATGCAAAAAAAACAGGATGACGTTCTCTCTGTAAGGGCATGTAGCAGTTTATTATCTGCTTGTCTCTATTATTAGCTTATTGGGTTGATTTTATTAGGTTATTATTAGGTTAATTAAACTTATTAATATTTTGTTGACGTCTTACTTTCCTCAGCAATATTGTAGACTTGAAAGTCTTGGGTAAACAGTACTTACTGTGCTTCTATGGATTGCACATGCCTGATATATATATATACATATATATATATATACATATATATATATATATATATATATATATATATATATATATATATTATGATCCTCAACTTGGCAAAACGTCTCAACCCGGAAACCATTGAAGTCTGAAATTTAAGACCTTAGAAAATCGAAGGTCATCGTAACCTATGGATATAGGAGGTAAAAGTTTTATAACCAAAATATAAAAATGTTGTTTGTCAATTTACGTCAGATTGTTTCTCATCTCGTTTTAGAGCAAGATGTTGGTGATGTTTTTCGCTACTTGATGAAGCACGTGTTACAGCTGGAAAACCGACAGAAGGAAATGGAGTATTTGGTCAGCAAACAGATGCAGGGCGTGGGTAGGTGATGTAAATTGTTTTGAATATCTTCCACGGAATCCTCCCCGCGTGTGTAGGACAAGCCATGATGTATGTAAAGTATTTTTGCATATTCATTTTTAACGGAGAAAATGCTCTAATCGACCATGTTCTCATTTTACACAGGAGTAAGAGCGTGTTCCGTGGACACAACTTTACGCCAAGAATAAAGCCGCACGAGAATAGGCATTGCACATCCATTCTTAAATGTTTTCTAGTTATAATATTGTATCCCAATTCACATTTCACGGTCCCCATGTCTCACTTGGTAGAACAGTTTGTATTTATTTGTTTTCTAACCATCCCAGCCTAACCCCCCCCCCCCCACACCCCATGCCCACCCAGACGAGTCTCTTAGTAGTCATTCAGAACCATTGGGCCCATAGAGATGGAGTTTATCCGATTTCTATAGTGTGAAACGGACAATAGCAATTGATATCCTTTGAATAGTACCCTAGTCTTTCTGCCATATCGAACAGACACAGCTACCAAAACCTGGATACAAGGGGCTCAAAAAGACCACTTTTATGCAAATTTGCAAAGTCTATCTAATTCTTATTTCAAAACCTATTTTCCCAGATACGAAGGTGTTTGAGAACTGGATAAGAAATATAGAGACAGTGGTGAACAATCAGTCCATAGCTATTGGAGATCTCGTAGACAAAGGTAAAGTGAATTTGGTAATCAAAACACGGGGTACACAGAAGAGTGTATCGTTTCCAGATTATTTGCAGATTTTATGATTGATTACACGAAGCTACAAAACTCTCATTCTATCCAATGAGAAGCGAGTAATTGCTATCGACCATTTAACAAACACTGTAGAAAGATAAAAACCTGGCTACATGGGCCTTGCGGCTCTATCAATGTATTATGCCTTTTAGATCTTTCAGCTGCTTTTGACACCATTTACCATGACATTTTGTGAAGAAGACTAGAAAATCCGTTCGGCATAAAAAGAACTGCCCTTAAATGGTTTACATCATATTTACAGGATCGATGGCTGTCGTAGTGAATGATGTTCAGTCAGAACAAGTTTTCCTAAGCTTTGGAGTGCCACAAGGCTCTGTTCTTGGCCCTGCCGAGTATCCTTAAACACGCAAATAAATCACCTATTACTCTCAAATAGCACAATAGAATTTTCAAATAAAGCAAAAAACCTTGGCCTCATCATTGATAAAGATCTTTCCATGACAAGCCACGTGAATAACACCATACAATCTATGTACATAGAAATGAAAAAAAAAAAAGCAAAATTCGTAATTTAATACCGAAACATATAGAAGAACTTTTAATTAATTCCCTTGTTTTATCTAAATTGGACTAATAACTCCCTTTGCGCGAGTTTAGCTAAAGACAAAATGAGCAACCTCCAGGTTACTCGAAATAACGCAGCCAGACTCATTGTACGCAATAACAAAAAATTACTCGTCATCAACTCTCCTTCTCCGTGAATTACATTGGCTTCATGTGGAAAAAAGAGTTGCCTATAAGATTTGTACTGTTGTCTACAAATCCTTGAGCACGAACAGTCCCTCCTATATTAAAGACCTTCTAAACATATATGTCCCCAATAGAAACTTGAGGTCAAGCAATGACCAATCAATCCTTATCAAACCTAAGCCATTGCGTAAAATAGGTGAACAATCTTTTCAATTTTCGGCCCCCCAGTTTTGGAACTCTCTCCCATCACACGTGAGATGCTCGGATTCGTTGACAACGTTCAAATCTCTCTTAAAGTTTTATAATTTTACGTCATAAAGTTGCATTACTATTATCGTATCTTGTTGTTGTTAAATTGAATTCGTATCACCTTTCCATCAAACTTGTCTTACTGTAATATGTTTTGTTTTATATCACTGTAAAGAGCTTAGAGCCTGTGACAACGGGGTAAAGCGCTATATAAATGCCATTTATTATTATTATTATTATTATTATTATTATTATTATTATTATTATTATTATTATTATTATTATTATTATTATTATTATTATTATTATTATTATTATTATTATTATTATTATTAAAAGACAACTTTTATGCAAATTTGCAAAGTCTATCTAATTCCTATTTCAAACCTTATTTTCCCAGAAACAGAGGCGTTTGAGAACCGGATAAGCCATATAGAGACAATGCTGAACAATCAGTTCAAAGCTATTGGAGATCTGGTAGACAAAGGTAAAATGAATTTGATAATCAAAACACGGGATACACAGAGGAGTGTATCGTTTCCAGATTATCTTGCAGATTTTATGATTTATTACACGAAACTACAAAATAATACCTTTAAAAATTGTTGAAATTTACTTTAAATAGGAATGAAGACATATACAATATTACAATCATTATGATGATATCTCGAATGCCTTAAATTTCATGGTCATTATGATACAATTTTGTAACCAAATATTCATAAGCGCCAATTGAACAATCTGGCAACTTTTACGTTTTAAAGGCTCCATACACGCCGGTTTTGATCCTGGTTCATACGCCGATCAGGCAAACCGGGGTTAAAACGCAATGTGTGTGGCCAAATACCTGGCCGATAAACAGAGGGTCGGTCAATCGCTCGCAAAGCTCGCCTTGCTTAATATTTTTCGAGGCGATCGGCGATCGGGGGCGTGGCAGTATAAATAATTGGACAATTTTTTTTTCGGATTTTCGTTGTTTTGACGTCAGATTCGTGATCAGCGTCGAATTTACAATAGGTTTGATACCAAGAACTATATTTTTACTCCAAAAATTGATGAAATTAGAAATAAATTTTAATCAATATTGAGGCTATGTGGTGACAGAACGGTGCCCCTCCCTGTTTTGTGATGGACCAAGTGGTATGACTCTCGCTTTCGGATCGGAAGGTTCAAGTTTCGAGACCCGCTCTGAGTGGCGCAGAGTTGAGTCCTTGGAAAAGGCTCTTTACTCACATTCTCTCACCGTACTCAGGTGTAAAATGAGTACATGGCCGTTCGTTGTCTTTGTAGGGAAAAATGTCACATCGCCTGACAGGCGTCATGTCTCGTCTTTCAAGTTTAATATTACTGTTGCCTTGGGACCCCTTGTAAAGCGCTTTGAGCACGTGGATATTGCGCCAAATAAATGCTGTGTTATTATTTTTTTTAAATAATATTTTTATAAATGTTGCGCCAGGAAGAGGTAGAATGCGAGTAGTCCCGAGGAGTACCCGTTTAACCTGCCACGGGAGCACTGTCGATTTGTTTTATAAATAATAATAATAATAATAATAATAATAATAATAATAATAATAATAATAATAATAATAATAATAATAATAATAATAATAATAATAATAATGATAATAATAATAATAATTATAATAATAATAATAATTATAATAATAATAATAATAATAATAATAATAATAATAATAATAATAATAATAATAATAATAATAATAATAATAATAATAATAATAATAATAATTATGACGATAAATAACAAATCTTTATTGTCCACAAAATGGAAAAATTTCCGTGTTAAATCGGATTGCAAATGTATTGATGTTATGCGTATTGGAAAAATACTCACGACATCTCCATCGTGGTATAACATATTAACACACAAAACTGCAAACTCGAACGTTCATAGTCTGATTGATATAACTTAGTGATAAGTTAATTATGAAAACGGCTGTCTAAAAGCAATAACAACGGGTTGACTAACGTCAAATCAATTCCTTCTATTGATGCTCTGTGTTAAATTAAAATACTCACAAAGTCCGCCAGCCAAAAATATCACTCCAGCCCAAAAATCTACATGGAGCCTTGAACGTTATAGTTTGATATATTTTAATGAGAACTAATCATAAAAACGGGTGTCTAAAAACAATAACAATGAGATGAGTGACGCCAATTTGGTTCCTTCTATAAATATCCAAGAACTTTACTCACTCCATCCGCTCTCTCCTCCTTCAATACATATGAATCTATTCTCTCATTACTTTTTTGTGCGGCTATGCATGTGGTCTTGTGAACTGACACTCGCCTTTGGATCGGACTCTACTGGATTCGAGTCCCGCTCTGAGTGGCGCATAATTGAGTCCTTGGAAAAGGCTCTTTACTAGCATTCTCTCACCTTGTTCACAGTTAAATTGAATACCTCGCTGTTTACAGCGTCGTCTCTGTCGGGAAACAATTGCAATATCGCTTAACAGTCATGTCTCGTCTAACATGTTTTTATGTTGGCCAAGGAACCTTATAAAGTGATTTGAGCACCTTTATTGAATATAGCGGTATATATAGCGCAAGTAAATTTCTCTCTCTCTCTCTCTCTCTCTCTCTCTCTCTCTCTCTCTCTCTCGACATGTTAGATTATTATAGCTATTGCTACATATGATGCGAATATCTTGGACGGTTATTGATGCTATGAGTTTAGGTAAAATGCTCACAACACCCACCAGTCGGAAATAACGTACCGTCACACAAAACTATGAGTAACCTTGAACGTTAAAAGTCTGATTGATATAATTTAGTGAGAACTAATTACCAAAATGACTGCCTTAATATAATAACAAAGAGTGGAATGATGTCAATTTCGTTCCTTCAACAATCTAATTGGTATAATTTAGTGAGAAGTAATCACTATTGTGCGCAAGACGAAAGATAGAATAACAGACAGTAACTGGGATCGGTTCTGTCGGCCACATAGCCTCACTATTAATTAAAATTTATTTCTAATTTCACCAATTTTTGGAGTAAACACACAGTTTTTAGTATCAAACCTATTGTAAATTTGACGCTGATCACTAATCCGACGTGAAAACAGCGAAAATCCGGAAACAATTGTCCACTTTTTTATACTGCCACGCCCCCGATCGCCGATCGCCTCAAAAAAATATCTCCCCGTGTGTGGGCAAAAATCATCTGCGATAAACGCAGGGATCGGGTCACAGCGACCCAGCAGTAATCCGTACCGCGATGAGATCTGTCCGTCTATGGGGGGCTTTATGATTGATAACACAGTTAAAGCTTCAAAACAATACGTTTAAAGATGGTTGAAATTCACTTTAAATAGGAATGGCGGCAGATACCATAATATTATAATCATTATGATATCGAATGACATGAACCTCGCGGTTATTATGATATAAATTTGTAACCAAATATTCATAAGCGACAATTGAACAATCTGGCAACTCTTACATCGGCAAAAATTACGCGACTTGTGTATCTTATACTTTTGTGACAATTTATCATTATCGACGTGCACTTATTACCAGGTCTGATTATCCGATTCAGGTATTCATTTTACACCGGAGTAAGAGCGTGTTCCGTGGACACAACTTTACGCCAAGAATAAAGCCGAACGAGAATAGGCATTGCACATCCATTCTTAAATGTTTTCTAGTTATAATATTGTATCCCAAGATTGGAATGAGATTAAAATTGTGCCCCTTTATTCACATTTCAGGGTCCTCACGTCTCACTTGGTAGAACAGTTTGTATTTATTTGTTTTCTAACCAACCCAGACTTACCCCCCGCCAACCCCATGCCCACCCAGATGAATCTCTTAGTAGTCATTCAGAACCATTGGGCCCATAGAGATGGAGTTTATCCCGATTTCTATAGTGTGACATAGCAACTGCTACCCTTTGGATAGAACCCCTAGTCTTTCCGCCATATCGAACAGATCCAGCTACCAAATCACTGCTGGATGGACAGAGGGGGAGGGTCAAAATTAATCTCGACTACATCCGGGATCGATCTCAGTCCCTTGGCGTCTGAAGCGAGTGAACTACCAACTGAGCTATCAGGACCCCAACGAGCCTCTTAGATCTTACAGGAAGTAAGATACAATTAACTCTCGTCCTATCCAATGAGAAGCGAGTAATTGGATTCAATAGTCTGATGTCACGTCGCCCAGAAACGGCGGCATCGTGGTTCTAAACAAAGAAGATCGGTACTTTTTATTCTTCATGCTGGCTAGAACTTTTCATATGTCTTGTGATCAGAATGTGGAAAAGTCAAAACATGATCAGATTTATAATGGGTTTTTTTTTCCTCTGGATACGCTTTTATGCTTGTCGGAGAAATATTTCATAAGGGCGCCCGCCATTGTTCCGATAGTTTAGAGCCAGTTACTAAGTAACCATGCGTCATTACGAGGGAAGTGACGTTACGAATGTTGAAGCGTATTGCTATCGACCATTTAACAAACACTGTAGAAAGATAAAAACCTGGCTACAAGGGCCTTGCGGCTCTAAAAGACCACTTTTATGCAAATATGCAAAGTCTATCTAATTCTTATTTCAAAACCCTATTTTCCCAGATACAAAGGCGCTTGAGAACCGGATAAGAAATATAGAAACAGTGGTGGACAATCAGTCCAACGCTATTTACAAAGGTAAAATGAATTTGGTAATCAAAACACGGGGTACATAGAAGAGTGTATCGTTTCCAGGTTATTATGCAGGTTTTATGATTGATTACACGAAGCTACAAAACTCTCGTCCTATCCAATGAGAAGCGAGTAATTGCTATCGACCATTTAACAAACAATGTAGAAAGATAAAAACCTGGCTACATGGGCCTTTCGGCTCTATCAATGTATTATCTCTTTTAGATCTTTCGGCTTCCTTTGACACCATTGACCATGACATTTTGTTAAGAAGACTAGAAAATACGTTCGGCATAAAAGGAATTGCCCGAAATGGTTTACATCATATTTACAGGATCGATGACAGACTGCCGAAGTAAATGGTGTTCAGTCAGAACAAGTTTTCCTAAACTTTGGAGTGCCACAAGGCTCTGTTCTTGGCCCTGTCCTTTTTACTGCAGCCCCTTTCTAGTGTGATATCCAGATTCAATCTGAGATATCATTTTTATGCAGATGATACGCAAATATATGACTGAGCATCCCTTAGTAATTTACAGTTCTTATTACAACGAATTACGAGCTGTTTTAATGAGATTAAATCTTTGATGTACCATAATAAGTTAAAATCAAGTTATAGTAAAACTGAGATTTTAATGTGTGGAAGGCCGAGTATCCTTAAACAGGCAAATAAATCACCTATTACTCTCGGAAATAGCACAATAGAATTTTGAAATAAAGCAAAAAAAACCTTGGCGTCATCATTGATAAAGATCTTTCCATGACAAGCCACGTGAATAACACCATACAATCTATGTACGTAGAAATTAATAAAATAAGCAAAATTCGTAATTTAATACCGAAGCATATAGCAGAACTGTTAATTAATTCCCTTGTTTTATCTAAATTGGACTATTGTAACTCCCTTTGGGCGAATTTACTTGAAGACAAAATGAGCAAACTCCAGGTTACTCGAAATAACGCAGCAAGTTGCATTGTACGCAGTAACAAAAAAAAATACCCTTCAGCAACTCTCCTTCTCCGTGAGTTACATTGGCTTCCTGTTGAAAAAAGAGTTGCCTATAAGATTTGTACTGTTGTCTACAAAACCTTGAGCACCAACAGTCCCTCCTATATTAAAGACCTTCTAAACATATATGTCCCCAATAGAAACTGGAGGTCAAGCAATGACCAATCAATCCTTATCAAACCTAAGCCATTGCGTAAAATAGTGAACAATCTTTTCAATTTTTGGCCGCCCAGTTTTGGAACTCTCTCCCACCACACGTGAGATGCTCGGATTCGTTGACAACGTTCAAATCTCACTTAAAGTTTTATAATTTTACGTCATAAAGTTGCAATACTATTATCGTATCTTGTTGTTGTTAAATTGAATTCGTATCACGTTTCCATCAAACTTGTCTTACTGTAATATGTTTTGTTTTATATCACTGTAAAGTGCTTAGGGCCTGTGACAACGGGGCAAAGCGCTATATAAATGCCATTTATTATTATTATTATTATTATTATTATTATTATTATTATTATTATTATTAAAAGACAACTTTTGTGCAAATTTGCAAAGTCTATCTAATTCTTATTTCACACCATATTTTCCCAGATACAAAGGTGTTTGAGAACCGGATAAGCCATATAGAGACAGTGGTGAACAATCAGTCCATAGCTATTGGAGATCTCGTAGACAAAGGTAAATGAATTTGATAATCAAAACACGGGGTACCTATAAGAGTGTATCGTTTCCAGATTATTTTTCAGATTTTATGATCGATTACACAGTTGAAGCTACAAAACAATACGTTTAAAAATTGTTGAAATTTACTTTAAATAGGAAGGAAGACATATACAATATTATAATCATTATGATGATGTCCCGAATGCCTGAAATCTCATGGTTATTATGATGTAATTTTGTAACCAAATATTCATAAGCGCCAATTGAACAAACTGGCAACTCTTACGTTTTATGATTAATAACACAGGTGAAGCTACAAAACAATACGTTTAAAGATGGTTGAAATTCACTTTAAATAGGAATTGAGTTAGATACAATATTATAATCATTATGATATCGAATGACATGAATCTCGTGGTTATTATGATATAAATTTGTAAGCAAATATTCATAAGCGACAATTGAACAATCTGGCAACTCTTACATCGGCAAAAATTACGCGACTCGTGTATCTTATACTTTTTGACAATTTATCATTATCGACGTGCACTTATTTCCAGGTCTGATTATCCAGTTCATTATTGGCCCATTGTTGTATTGGAAATCTTTAAAAATGACGTAAAATATTGTCAATCGCAACAATGTTAAACTAGGCCCAAAATTGTGTTCGGATACCAGACCTGTATAATATGCGTTCATGTCAATCATTATTAAGAAAAATTATTATTATTATTATTATTATTATTATTATTATTATTATTATTATTATTTATTATTATTATTATATTATTATTATTATTAGTATTATTATTATTATTATCAATACTAATAATAATAATAATAATAATAATAATAATAATAATAATAATAATAATAATAATATAAGTAGTAGTAGTAGTAGTAGTAGTAGTATAGTAGTAGTAGTAGTAGTAGTAGTAGTAGTGTAGTAGTAGTAGTAGTAGTAGTAGTAGTAGTAGTAGTAGTAGTAGTAGTAGTAGTAGTAGTAGTAGTAGTATAGTAGTAGTAGTAATAGTAGATATAGTAGTAGTAGTAGTAGTAGTAGTAGTAGTAGTAGTAGTAGTAATAGTATAGTAGTAGTAGTAGTAGTAGTAGTAGTAGTAGTAGTAGTAGTAGTAGTAGTAGTAGTGTCATTATTATTATTATTATTATTATTATTATTATTATTATTATTATTATTATTATTATTATTATTATTATTATTAATGTCATCATCATTAATAATTCTTTGTTGATATTTATTTCTTTGCCTTTAATCACTAGAGACATACATGTCGGCTTTCAGTGCTGAACTGACGCCAGATAGCCACTCGAACTATAATGAAAAAGGATTGGTGTTTGTGTTTGGCCATGTGCTGCTCAACATTGGCAACGACTATGACCCGTCCACCGGAATATTTACGGCGCCCAGGAAAGGTTTATACGTGTTCCACGTATCTGTGAGGGCTGATAATGGTAAGCTTGCCACGCACTCTATATAAGGTCCCAATTTCATGTAAGCGCACTACTCTATTTAGTTCTTTACTAGTCTTGTGAATAACTTGCTAGTCTTAGGCCTAAGCGGAGCAAGTGACTAAAAAATCGGATTTCATGAACGTTTTCTCGTCTCTGACTAGCTAGGCTCTTGTCTAGACATGGCCGTTAAGGACGGCTATTTTGTGCTGGTAACATCAAACTCTCTAGTACACGATGGCGGGTAAGATAACAGTCTTCAAACTTTCAATACAAAAGATTTCCAAAGAGGAATTTAGCAACACAACCGGTTTAGATTATATTTCGTTCTGTTTCATTTGAACTTACTTTGTCATGATGAATCAAATCACGTGATATTGACTGTCGACTGAACAGACTACAATGGTGTCCATTGCCGACTGTCAATTCTATATTTAGGCCAATGAATGTTTCATTGAAAGTCCAAAAAAAAAAAAAAAAACTGGAACCGAAAAAAAAAAAAAAAAAAATTAAACAAACAGAAAGTGTGTTCTGATCATGGAATTAAAGAAAAGGACTCTAAACAAAGTGGCCGTGGTCCTCTTTTCGTTTGTTATAATACGTTGACTTCCGCCATGCGCAGACCCATTTCCATTTAATTATTGGAGTACTGTGTCTAAATCTCAAGTGTTTACCTCTTAATAATATATAAAATACTCCCAGAATTCTTTGCGACTTTTTCAATAATAATAGTTGCTATGATATAAATCTTTATCTCATTGTAAAAAAATGGTTAACTTTAGGCTTATGACATTCGCATTACCCTTCACTTTTAAACGCTAAAATAGTATAAAACTAGATTTTAAAATTCCATAATAAGGCAATCGTTCCTCTGTGGACAATGGTCCCCTACAGATCTGTTTGATGCTTTTACTTTGGGCAATCCACGGGGAGTGTGATCGTTAGTGTTGTTACCATTATTCATATTATTTATAAATTGATAAATAATAATAACAACAATAACGATTACACTCTCTGCTTATTGCCCAAAGTAAAAGGCATGAAACATATCTGCAGGAGTCAATATATGTATATGTATATGCATATATATATGTGTGTGTGTGTGTGTGTGTGTGTGTGTGTGTGTGTGTGTTTATATATTATATTATATTTGTTATTTTAAAACATTTTTTCAGGCAATTATGTCAACTTACATCTTCAAGCAAATGGAAAGACAGTCGCATCGGTGGACACCGAAAACAATGAAAAGAACGATCAGTCCTCGGCGAGCACGTTAGTCCAACTGGAAGCTGGACAAATTGTAAAAACAGTTGTTGACAGCAGTTCCTCGCTACCGTTTGAAAACTATGCTAGTGCCTACTCCGTATTTACTGGCTACATTATCAAGGCTTTGTAGACCTGTCTGATTTTTGATCAACGAATTGTCAGATAAGCAGCTCATATGGACACCGCCGTGGAACAATTTTGAGTCAATGTTCTAGTTATGCTAATTTCGTTGTTTTTTTTCTGGGGCTGCTCCACCACCCAAGAAGGTTTAGAAATTATTATAATCTTCATCTCTAGCTCTCCACTATTACAAACGATAATTGATGTCAAGCAATAATAATAAAAGTCATTATATTTATTACTATTATTATTATCATTATTATTATTGTTATTATTATTATTATTATTATTATTATTATTATTATTATTATTATTATTATTATTATTATCATCATGTTATTATTATTATTATTATTATTATTATTATTATTATTATTATTATTATTATTATTATTTTTATTATTATTATTACTATTATTATTATTATTTTTATTATTATTATTATTATTACTATTATCATTGTCATTACTATTATCATTATTCTTTTTATTATTTATTGTTGTTGTTGTTGTTATCATTGCTATATTTTCTTAGATAGGTATCTTAATGATGACGATGTTGATGACGATGGTGATGCTAATGATGGACACACACTCTCTCTCTCTCTCTCTCTCTCTCTCTCTGTGGGGTGTGTGTGTGTGTGTGTGTGTGTGTGTGTGCGTGTGTGTGTGTGTGTCACTCATATGTGTTGTTATTGTTTCCATTTTATATCTGAACCTTTAAAATAAAATTTCAAATTTCATTGTTCAATCATTTGTCATTAGTTAGAATCACTTATAATTGTCGGTGAAGTAAATAGGTATATGTGGGTGTGTGTTTGTGTGTGAGTGAATGTGTGTTTGTGTGAGTGAATGTGTGTTTGTGTGGGTATATGTGTGTGTTTGTGTGTGTGTGTGTGTGTGCATGTGTGATAGTTTTATTGGTGAATTAATTTGGTAAATGAATGTTGAATGATATGTGAAATTGTAAAGAGCCGCTGAACACTTATGTGGAGGTTGAGCGCTTCATAAGTAAAATATTATTATTATTATTATTATTATTATTATTATTATTATTATTATTATTATTATTATTATTATTATTATTATAACTAAGCGATATTAAGCTGTTAGACGCCGTGGACTGGAAAAGTAATGAATAAAAATGAATGTAACCGCTTCGAAAAAGAACATAATACCAAACTTGGAAGGTTTCGGGGACACAATTTAAAAAAAAACAAGAAACAATCTTCTTAGACTTCTGAGGACAAGATTGGATAACAGTGGGGTATTTATAAATTGATTTTACAACATGTGACTACAGCTGTAACCAATATCCTAGCCTCTGCATTAAACAGAAGAAAGGGGATGCCATTGACTGTATCTCCCAAGATCTTTAACGACTTCTGTTGGTATATTATTCTTATTGTCAGACCAAATGGCCCACCTATTTTCTTGTCATTAACTCATTAACCCTCAGGCATTACGTTTTTCGTCTTCTTTGATATGTGGACCACGCAATAACTCTTTGATTTAAAGTGAGATTTTTTTTCAGTCAGGATCCACAGACATAATCTTCCCATCGTTTTCATTTGTAAATCTCTCAAAAGCTTATATTTCTACTGTGTTATGACGATGTTTTATGCTTTCTTTTTCTTGATAGTTGAGAGTATAGCGCCTTGTGAAATAGTGTGTATAGATATGCTATACGCCTCATATATTGCAGTAGGTGGGACTCGAACACAATACTTTTCGGTGCCGCTGTGTGGAACATACCGCTGATCCCATTGATTTTCTAATGTCTTGAATAGGGATTTAATCCCATGCAATTTGAATTGACTCTTTTAACTCTGGTTCTGTGTAAAACGTTGTACGACTCTTACAGACCATGTTGGACAAAATTTACCAAATTGTTGCAGTTTAACTCTCTCCTTATCAGCTATTTTTAGAGTTCACTCCCACCCAACACAAGAATAAACTTTTCTTACTCAAACAAATAGTAACAATAAGTGAGCTCTACAATAGTGTTTAGTATTTATAGCTGTAATCAAAGCATTTCTTTAAATTTTGTGATGTAAAAGAGAAATCAGAATGAGAAAATTGTCTGTTGCATCATGACGAATGTGACGATTTTCCTATGGGTGGTACGGAGAGGGTTAATGGATTTAAGTCAGGACTCATTGGAGGCCATTAATCTTTGGAAAAATATCGAACTGATTTATTTTTTTAGAAACTTTGAAACACGGTAAAAAGAAGACAAATTACTCCTACGCCTGCAATTATTACTGCTACTAATTCTACTACTACTACTACTACTACTACTACTACTACTACTACTACTACTACTACTACTACTACTACTACTACGATACTACTACTACTACTACTACTACTACTTCTACTACAACTAGTAATAATAGAAGTAGTAGTAGTAGTAGCAGCAGTAGTAGTAGTAGTAGTAGTAGTAGTTGTAGTAGGAGTAGTAGTAATAGTTATTGTTGTTGTTATTGTTTGTGTTTTTGTTGTTGTTGTTGTTGTGGTCATTATCGTCATCATCATTCTTTTACTATATTTACTTTACATTTTAATTTAATATTATAATATAATTCTCCGCATACAGACATAACCAAACAAAAATATTTCTTTCGCTTTTTTCCCACACCTCGTTCTCTCTCAGCAATTATCCAGCAATAGATTACGGATGTACATTACAGTGATTACGTTTTTGGTTTTATTAAATAAAAATGGAAACACATGTAGGTGAGTTTATCAAGGTCTGTAAAATGAATGCTATGTTCTCAAAAACAAAAATGTGTTTCCTTGTTTTTCTCGGTCAAGATCTATATAAGAATTGTCTTTCCAACATTCTTTGAGTTGCATATGACGTGTTGATGCTCTGAGTGTTATAAACGTATCATTTCAACCAAATCGTTAGCGTGTACAGCTGTGTGTTTTTTGTTGAAAATCTTCAATATAGAAGATAATTCTGCTGAACTTATTTTTCTTTTTGAAGAGATGGAAAAAGTGTTCCAAGTTATATTTTTTCTCACCATTATCCAAGCAAGTTTTGATGTTGGCCTTGGTAAGTAGAGATATATTGCATATACATTTGTGCGGCTATGTGGTCTAGTGGTATGATACTCGCTTTCAGATCGGAAGGTCCTGGGTTCGAGCCTCGCTCGGTGCATTATTGAGTCTTGGAAAAGGCTCTTTACTCACATTCTCTCGCCATACTCAGGTGTTAATGAATGAGTACCTGACCGTTAGCAGCGTTTTCCCGAAAAAATTGCAATAACGCCTAACAGGTGTCGTGTCCCGTCCTACATGTTAAGTGTTGCTGTTCTCCAGGGACCCCTTGTAAAGCGCTTTGAGTACGTTTAACGGATATTGCTCTATATAAAAGCTCAATTTTAATGTTTAATTTTACATGCTGAACTCTCTTTGAAATTCATTATCCCTGTTAACTTGAACTTGAAATATCAATTAATTATGATTAACATCCCATCCTATTGATTTATTTTTAAAACACACATTCTATATATATGTATATATATATATATATATATATATATATATATATATATATATTATATATATATATATATATATAGTAACAGAAAAGGAGACAACTTTTGTTGCTTAATTGCAACAAAGTTGCTCATAGATTGTAATGATTTTTCAAGAAGTAATATGACAATGTATTATCTCTGTGTATACAAAATTTCATGATAATTGATGGAAATATATATATATATATATATATATATATATATATATATATATTATATATATATTATATATATATATCTTGGTACAGCGCTATTTTTTTTAACCGACCGCAAAAATGAAATATCGAGAGATTGCCATACTGCGTAAATTCCGGTTTCAATAGTTTACATCTCAAATGCGGGCTGATTTTTTTTTTATTTTTTTTTTGTTTGTTTTTCTTTAATTCGAACAAAGTTGATTTTAAGGGGCAGCGTGGCTCAGCGGTACGGTCTTTGCTTCGTACCCAAAAGGTAACGAGTTCGATCACCACCCCCCGCTGCGTTGTGTGGCCTTGAGCAAGTCACCTGGCCCTAGCTCACTTTGCGGCGCTGCACTGCGGCTGACGCCTGGGTTATTCCAGTCTTCCCTTGGAATAGACCCTAAAGGCAAATTCCCCCTTGGGGATGAATAAAGGGAATTTTATTTTATTTTTTATTAACTCAAACGAAGAATGCCCTCCCCAATCCCCAGACTTGAATTCAACGAATAATTGCATTTGGAATTCTTTGACGAAAAAAGCGTACAGGTTAATACACTTTACTGATGAGACTCTGAAGTAAAGAATCAAGAATATTGGGAGCAGATCACTGATAATGAGATTGAAAAATCGATTTCAGCTTAGAAGAAAAGATTGAGGAACGTCATCCATTTAAAATTGGATGGTTGTCTGACCATTAAAAACATTATATTATTATGTGAGTGGAATTTACACAAATCCTTTTTATATTTGAAATTTTCGCATATCTTTAGAACTTCGCCCATATATATATATATATATATATATATATATATATATATATATATATATATTATATATATATATATATATAAAGAATGAATCGTAGCCCTTAATTGAAAATTCCAACTAATAGATATTAATATTATTATTTATATTGTCTTTTTTTTTTTGGTTGTTTGTTATTTGTTTTTATTTTGTTTTCGTTTTTTGGGGGTTTTTTCTTGGGGTGGGGGTGGGGGGGGGGGGTGTTGTGTTTCGTTGTTTTTTTTTGTTTTTTTTTGGTTGTTTTTTTTTTTTTTTTACTTTTTTTTTTTTTTTTTTTTTTGTTGCTTTTGTTAGTTTTCTGTGTTATTTTTTTCTGGGTTTTTTTTTTTTTTTGTTTTGTTTGTTTGTTTATTTAATTTGGTTGTTTTTTCAAAAATCCTTCCCATATTCCATGAATTCTTAGCACTTGAAATTGAGGTGAAGCCGCATCATTATGACGGGTTACTGCTGAAAGCGGTCAACGTGACATGTACGGTTAAGGGAATTGAGGACCATGCCGGAGACATAGTCAGCCTACAAATCCTGAAAGAGGACAAGACTCATTTAGTCAGCTTGCATCGTGATTCAACAGTTTTCACAAACAAAAATCTGGACACTGATGTGTCGGTAAGCATAAGAAACTTAACGTGAACAATTTGGATTTTAATACATTAATCCAGATTTATTGAAGTTTTTTCCTCTTATATCTTACTTGTGAAATCCAAATTGTTCTTGAGTTATTCCAACCTGAAAATACGATACATGTCAAAATTGCCCTTTTCTACTCATGACATCATAACTCAGCTACCAAAGGTCGCACACCTATCAATAAAAACCTATCAATCAAACAAATAAATTCAACACCTGTGGCAAAAAATCTGTTGATGATACCTTACACAGCTTTGGAGTTATTCAAACCATAAATGTGTAAAAAAAAAAAAAAAAAAAAAAAAAACACACACACACACACACACACACACACACATACTGTACATAATATATCAGTGGAAACCTTTTTGTCCTGACACTCTGAAAACAGCTATCGTTGCCTATTGTCAGATCCTAATTCACACCCTTGTCGAGTGGGATGTTGCGTGACAAATGCCTTACCTAAGGACACAACCTGGACGATTATTGTCATGCAACCGACCGTTGACCACGCTTAACATCGCTTGTAACTTGTGATAGTTTTTGTTTGTTGTTGAAGGAAATAATGTTGTGTATGTTTGCCATAGAAGTGTATTCTATTTTGATGGTGTTTTTGTTCATGATGGCATATAGGACGTGGCCTGGTGGTAAGCATGTTTGTAGCAGATTGAAGAATTTGTGGCTCATACAGGTTGTCTTGCACGTTCTTGCTGTAGGGTGGGTTGAACCATGTTAAATTACGTGTTCTGGGACGTTTTTTTTCGTTGGGTTGGTTATGGTCTCTTCTTCATATTTTAGTTTATAGTCATATGCACTTTTTTGTAGTGCGTCTGTTTATGGTGGGATTGCTTCGTTAAATATGTGGTTGTTTGTAGGGTTGTTAGCTTGTAATTAGTTAATGCTCTCTGGGGTGTTTTTTTTATATCATAGATGGCGGATGATTGCTATGTCTATGGACGTGCAAAGGGATGTTGTTGGGTTTTGAAGATGGTTGGTAGGTGTCGTTGTTCAGATTGATGGTTATGTCTAGGAAATCGAATGTCTTTTTGTTGGCTTCGATTGTAATTTTTAGATTGTTGTCCTCGAAGATTTTGCATATTATTTTTTATTTATAACTTCAGTATATATATACTTTATTGGATAATTTTGTTAGTATATTTAAACCCTCATTCTAGGCACACGGGGAAATTACCGATGACAAAAGGAGCAGTTACCTCTCAGCTACGATTTACAGCGTCATTGGAAAGTATACGTGCGCTGTATACTACTTTGACCTGGCAGGATTCCTGCAAGAAGAAACAGACAGCGGGCACTTTGATGTTGGAGGTAAAATTATGTATAATTATGTCTGTATGTATGTCTGTCTGTCTGTCTGTATGTATGTCTGTCTGTCTGTATGTATGTATGTATGTATGTATGTATGTATGTATGTATGTATGTATGTATGTATGTATGTATGTATGTATGTATGTATGTATGTATGTATGTATGTATGTATCTATATTTGTATGTATATATGTATATATGTATGATCTCTCTCTCTCTCTCTCTCTCTCTCTCTCTCTCTCTCTCTCTCTCTATCTATCTATCTATCTATCTATCACTCTCTCTTCCCTCTCTCTATCTCTCACACACACATATATACACACATACATACAATACACCCACACACACATACACACACACACACACACACACACACACAACTAGGCCCTCTCACTTTTTCTGTTATTATTAGATTCTTGGCAGACTTCTTTCGGACACAACGCCCTCACTGTCTCGAAATGATCCCCAACTTGGCAAAACGTCTCAATCCGGAAACCATGGAAGTCTCAGATTTGAGACTTTAGAAAGTCGAAGGTCATCATAATCTATCGATATAGGGAATGAGATTAGCGGAAGAGTAGCGTCCCTTGATTGGACGTCACCCATAGTCTGTGACGTCACCGGCGGAGAAGTTATTAGAGAGAGAACGTCATGTTGGTTGTGCGCATGCGTCTCTCGTCCTCGCGGAAGCGAGCTTGCGTACAACCAACATGACGTTCTCTCTCTAATAACTTTTCCGCCGGTGACGTCACAGACTATGGGTGACGTCCAATCAAGGGACGCTACTCTTCCGCTAATCTCATTCCCTATAGATAGAATGCGCTTGGCTAAGGAGTTCACAACATTGCCATCCGGAAGTATAACAAACCAACACTCAAATCCTGTGTAACCATGAACTATTATAGTCTGGTTAATACAGTTTAGTGAGAACAACTCACAAACGCGTATGGCAAAAACAATAACAAAGGCCTGAGTGACGTCATATGCATACTATCTATAGGAGGTAAAAGTTTTATAACCAAAAAATAAAAGTGTTGTTTGTCAGATTACGTCAGATTGTTTCTCATCTCGTTTTAGAGCAAGATGTTGGTGATGTTTTTCGCTTCTTGATGAACCACATGTTACAGCTGGAAAACCGACAGAATGAAATGGAGCATTTAGTCAACAAACAGTTGAATATCCTGGGTAAGTTATGCAACATTGTTTTGAATATCTTCCACGGAATCCTCCCCGCGTGTGTAGGACAAGCCATGATGTATGTAAAGTATTTTTTGCATATTTTTTAACGGAGAAATTGCTCTAATCGACCATGTTCTCATTTTACACAGGAGTAAGAGCGTGTTCCGTGGACACAACTTTACGCCAAGAATAAAGCCGCAAGAGAATAGGCATTGCACAGCAATATCGAACAGATCCAGCTACCAAATCACTGCTGGATGGACAGAAGGGGGAGGGTCAAAATTAATCTCGACTGCATCCGAGATCGATCTCAGTCCCTTGGCGTCTGAAGCGAGTGAACTACCAACTGAGCTATCAGGACCCCAACGAGCCTCTTAGATCTTACAGGAAGTAAGATACAATTAACTCTCGTCCTATCCAATGGGAAGCGAGTAATTGCTGTCGACCATTTAACAAACACTGTAGAAAGATAAAAACCTGGCTACATGGGCCTTCCGGCTCTAACAGACCACTTTTATGCAAATTTGCAAAGTCTACCTAATTCTTATTTCACACCATATTTTCCCAGATACAGAGGTGTTTGAGAACCGGATAAGCCACATAGAGACAGTGGTGAACAATCAGTCCATAGCTATTGGAGATCTCGTAGACAAAGGTAAAATGAATTTGATAATCAAAACACGGGGTACCTATAGAAGAGTAAAGTTTGCTGCCCCAAACGTAAACAATAACAAGTTGCTAGTGACTTCCGTTAGGGACCGGAATAATTTACGCACAATATAGGTCTCCCAATTTTGTAGTTTGAGTTGTAGGCAATACACTTTCAGTATTGAAAATATGTTTACATAAAATCTAACAGTTGCAAAAATAATAATATAAGGCTAAATTATTATGAAAATCAGGCTCCGAATAATTCTCGTTTTGTTCACACCAGCGCAGTAATTTGCTCTGGTCTAAAAATAGATAGACTGTAACTTTTGATAAATTTTAGAAAATGTTACCTTTTGTTCCATAAAATATCCATATCTAGACATTATTTGATGCATGATCGAGTATTTATGAATATGTGTTTCTTTTGCCACCTAACAGCCAAATTTTAAAGGTTATTTTTTTCTATTATTTACATTGGAACGTGAGCTGTCAAGACAGGAACATGTGGTTTGCCACGTGCTTCTCGACCTTTGTTTACGTTTGGGGCACCTTCCTTTACTCTTCTATAAGAGTGTATCGTTTCCAGATTATGTTTCAGATTTTATGATCGATTACACAGTTGAAGCTACAAAACAATAATAATAATAATAATAATAATAATAATAATAATAATAATAATAATAATAATAATAATAATAATAAATGGCATTTATATAGAGGCAGGCTCTAAGCGCTTTACAGTGATATAAAACAAAATATATTACAGTGAGACAAGTGTGAAGGAAACGTGATACGAATTCAATTTAACAACTACAAAATATGAAAACAATATTGCAACATTATGACGTAAAAAGATAAAACTTTAAGCGAGATTTGAACGTTGTCAACGAATCCGAGCATCTCACGTGTGACGGGAGAGAGTTCCAAAAATGTTTAAAATAAGTTTAAAAATTATTGAAATTTACTTTATATAGGAATGAAGACATATACAATATTACAATCATTATGATGATATGTGGGTCTGCCTTGTCGTGGCGGGGGAGCTTGTGTGCTTGCAACGATTCCATGGAGCTATGTCGGTGGGGACTTCGTGTGCCCTGGCAGGTCTAACCAAGCCGAACAGGACCGTGGGGGAGGAGCCAGATCAAGGGATTCACAGGGTCGGTGGAGCCCATTAGTCACATGGGGAGACAATTCACCTAGGAGAGGGAAAACTCTGATTTCAACCTGGGTAGGTGGAGCTCATTAGTCTCAACTGAGACAATTCACCTAGGAGAAGGAAAACTCTGATTTCAAACCTGGGCATACGGAGCTCATTAGCCACGGAAGACAATCGTCTAAGGGAAGGAAACCCCAACAGAAAACCATGGGTAGACTGGGCTCACTAACTCCTGAGAGTAACCAATCTAGGAGTGAATCTCCAAAATTAATCCTGGTCCTCCAAGTCAGGGGTTTTTTCGATGGGCCAACTACCCGTCCAATTTTAAAAAAAGGCAAGTTACTGAAACCTACAACAGCAATAAAACCATAACTTCCGTTCTTGGGAGACCCGGGGCTCCAACCAGGAGAATGATGACGTGCTACGGTCAAACCCACCAGGGAGCTGCAGAGCTGACGACCCCTCTTAGCCCAAGAACAACCTCAATAAAGCCTCCAAGATTGTTATCACAGAAAAAGCCCATCCTATTAGGAACGTGGAATGTGAGAACGCTCTGGGAGTCTGGTAGATGTGCTCAAGCGGTGGCAGAGATGAACAGATACAGTCTCACCCTTATGGGCATGTGTGAAGTCCGTTGGAATGGCCACGGAGAGACAAAATTACAAACAGGAGAAACAATCTGGAAAAGACATTAGTGATCACCATGAAGCAGGAGTGGGCCTCCTTTTATCCAAAGCAGCTGCTAAAAGCCTCTAGGAATGGGAACCTGTGTCTGATCGTATCATTACTGCACGCTTCTCTTCTCGTTTCCAGAATGTGTCCCAAGTCATAATGTGCTATGGCCCCGCAAACACAGCAGAGGAAGAATTAAAGTCAACTTCTATGCCCACCTACAGGCAGTGGTAGATAAGATCCCAAACAGAGATATGCTAATACTCATGGGGGATATGAATGCAAAGGTTGAAGGCACAAATGTAGATAGAGAAATGAAATGGGAAAGCATGGCATCAGCCATATGAATGAGAATGGAGAACTTTTGGCGGACTTCTGTACTACAAACAACCTTGTAATTGGCGGCACACTTTTCCCACACAAGCGTTGTCATAAAGCTTCATGGGTGTCTCCAGATCATCAGATAGAAAACCAAATAGACCACGTCATGGTGAGACAAGGCTACAGAAGCTCATTACTAGATGTACGAGCTAGACGAGGTGCAGACATTGGTTCAGACCATCACCTTGTTGTTGCAAAGATCATGATGCGACTGTCAGCAAGAAATAAATTTCAAAACCCCTGGAGTAAAATATGATATCAACAAGCTGATACAACCCGACACTAAAGAAACATTTAAGATTTCACTCCAAAACCGCTTTGAAGTGCTTCAAACACATGAGCCCGAGGAAACAGAGACAGCATGGGCATCTCTGAAAGAGGTTATCATAGGGACATGTGAAGAAGTGCTTGGAAGACCACAACCCAAAAAGAAACCATGGATCAGAGAGGAGACGTGGCAGAAATTAGAAGAAAGGAGAAGGGAGAAGCATGCAATGAACAATGCAAAAACTAGACTCCAAAAGCAAATGGCAGCGACCAGATACACCACAGTGGCCAAAGAAGTTCAAGAAATAGCTGCGGGCAGACAAACGGTCCTACATAAATGAAATCGCTGATACAGCAGAGGAAGCTGCAGGGAAAGGAGATCTTAAGACCCTCTACGCCACCACCAGATTGTTGAGCGGTCGGAAAAACAATCCACATAGACCTGTCAGAGACAAAGATGGGAAACTAATCACATCAATAGAAGAGCAACTCAAACGATGGAAAGAACACTTCTGTGAAGTGCTCAATAGACCACCCCCAGTACTAAGACCACACCTGAACCCTGGAAAACCCCTCAATATCAATACAGGTGAAATCACTAAGGCGGAGATCCGAAGGGCACTTGGCAGTCTGAAAACTTGAAAAGCTGCTGGCACAGATAACATCCCTGCTGAAGCCAAACTTACCTGGAGGGAGGGAAAGATCTTTGCCAAGGACAGAAGAAGATGGAAGAGTGCTGTTGAGGCCCTATGCTCCGCCAGGAGCCACGAGGCATAAGTCAAGTAAGTCATGATGATATCTCGAATGCCTTAAATGTCATGGTCATTACGATATAATTTTATAACCAAATATTCAAAAGCGCAACATGAACAATCTAGCAACTCTTACGTTTTATGATTGATAACACAGTTAAAGCTTCAAAACAATACGTTTAAAGATGGTTGAAATTCACTTTAAATAGGAATGGCGGCAGATACAATAATATTATAATCATTATGATATCGAATGACATGAACCTCGCGGTTATTATGATATAAATTTGTAAGCAAATATTCATAAGCGACAATTGAACAATCTGGCAACTCTTACATCGGCAAAAATTACACGACTTGTGTATCTTATACTTTCGTGACAATTGATCATTATCGACGTGCACTTATTTCCAGGTCTGATTATCCAGTTCATTATTGGCCCATTGTTGTATTGGAAATCTTTTAAAATAACGTAAAATATTGTCAATCGCAACAATGTTAAACTAGGCCCATAATTGCATTCGGATATCAGACCTTTATAATATGCGTTCATGTCAATCATTATTAAAAAGAGTTATTATTATTATTATTATTATTATTATTATTATTATTATTATTATTAGTAGTAGTAGTAGTAGTAGTAGTAGTAGTAGTAGTAGTAGTAGTAGTAGTAGTAGTAGTAGTAGTAGTAGTAGTAATAATAATAATAATAATAATAGCATAATCATTATTATTTCTTTGTTGATATTTATTTCTTTGCCTTTAATAACCAGAGACATACATGTCGGCTTTCAGTGCTGAACTGACGCCAGCCAGCAACTCGAACTATGATAAAGCAGGTTTGGTGTTTGTGTTTGGCCATGTGCTGCTCAACATTGGCAACGACTACGACCCGTCCACCGGAATATTTACGGCGCCCAGGAAAGGTTTATACGTGTTCCACGTAGCTGTGAGGGCTGATAATGGTAAGCTTGCCATGCACTCTACATAAGGTCCCAATTTCATGTAAGCGCACTAGATTTAGTTATTTACGAGTAGTCTAGTGAATGATTTGTTAGTCTTAAGCCTAAGCGGAGCAATTCACTAAAAAAAATCGGATGTCATGAATGATTTCTAATCTGACTAGCAAGGTATTGCCCAGAAGTAGATGTTGTAAGGACGGTGATTAATTCGGCTATTTTGTGCTTGTAACACCAAGCTATCCAGTATACGATGGCAGGTAAAATACCACTCTTCATACCTTCAACGCAAAAGATTTCTAAAGAGGAAATTAGCAGCACATCCGGTATAGATAATATTTCGTTCTGTTTAATTTGAACTTACTTTGCCATGATGAGTCAAATCACGTGATATTGACTGTCGACTTATCAGACTACAATGGTGTCCATGATCAACTGTCAATTCTAGATTTAGGCGAATGAAAGTTTCATTGAAACAAAAAAAAATTGAACCAAACAAAAATAAGCTTAAATAAATAAACAAATAAAACAAAAAGTGTGTTCTGATCATGGACTTAAAGAAAAGGACTCTAAACAAAGTGGCCACGGTCCTCTTTTTGTTTGTTATAGTACGCATGACTTCCGCCATGCGCAGAACCCATTTCCATTTAAATGGAGTACGGTGTCTAAATCTCAAGTATTTACCTTAGATACCTGTTAATAGTATATAAAATACTCTCAGAATTCTTTGCGACTTTTGCAATAATAAGAGTTGCTATTATTTATATATCTTTATTTCATTATACTGGCTTATGACATTCACATTACCCTTCACTTTTAAACGCTAAAGTAGTTAAAATCTAGATTTTAAAATTCCATAATAAGGCAATCGTTCCTCTGTGGATATAAATATATGCGTGTGTGTATGTATGTGTGTGCGTGTGCGTTTTATGTAAATGGCACCTTCTCATTATTATATTTGTAATTTTTTTTCAGGCAATTATGTCAACTTACATCTTCAAGCAAATGGAAAGACAGTCGCATCGGTGGACACCGAAAGCAAAGAGAAGAACGATCAGTCCTCGGCGAGCACGTTAGTCCAACT
>NC_088362.1:106574312-106614312 GCF_034508935.2 Berghia stephanieae | reverse complement strand
TATATATATATATATATATATATATATATATATATATATATATATATATATATATATATATGTATGTATATATATATATATATATATATATATATATATATATATATATATATATATATATATATATATATATATATATATATATATACAATGTTGAGACGATTTCGGAACCTTGAAAGAATGTGTGTTACAACGCTGAAACCCCTCTCCACAAGATATGACGTTGGGACAACGATGAGAAACGATTGCCTCTTTCCAAAGTGCAGGAAATTTGCAACAAATTGCTGCTCTCAATCAGAAATCGTGATACCCTTCCCCTCGAATCGGGGTTTTGTGTAGTCGAAATCATTTTGCAGTTCAAGCAGTTCATCGTGGGTGGTGGATCCAGGCAAATCGTCAATATCAAATTCCTATGGACTCAGGATCCTTGCTGGCATATCGAGTTCAAGGAGGTCCTGGAAGCGATTTCTCATATCAACTTCATTTTTTTTTTCAATGTGATCTGTGAAGATCCGAATGTTGTCATCAGATATATGCTCTGCCATGTCTTTGAGGTTTCGATATTTAATTTAATGAAGTCACTCCAATAGAGGGGAGCGCCTGTAAATAGGAAGAATTGCTAGGAAGCTGAATATAGCAGAGTTGGCTTGGATCATGTCGACGTCATTACCTTGTACCCGTAGGTTCAGTTCGTTGAATTTTCCGTAGACACCAGACAGGTAAGATGCTTTGTCTTTGGTTTCGTTGGGCTGGTCGGCCGTGGGAGAATTGATTGACTGTAAAAACTCGACAATAGAGTTAAAATAATCGAGCAAGACAGTTACCTTAGAGAGCCATCGACTCTATGTGTGGAGCAGTAAAATATTGAACCCCTTGTCATTTTCCACTCATAGCTATTTGAAAAGGCGCGAATTTAGCATTTGCGCTTTTAACTGTTCATGCAATGGTTGGGTAAAGTTTTTAGTCACACGATGATTTCTGTGCATCACACAATGTACTGATAAAATGCTTGGCATAGCCTCTTTCAAAAATGCTGTAAAGCCACGCCTGCGCCCTACCATGGCAGCTGCCGCATCTGTGGCACACGCTACAACGTTTGTGATCGGAAATTCCCATCATCGAAAAAATCGCGAACAGTTTTTTAGTATTGCCCTCTTAGTGTCTGTAGTTAAAGTTCATATAAACAGTCAAACACTTTACAAAGGCTTTGAATGTTATAAGGAAGAGTTGGATAAATTATTCGAGAAATCTTGGGTTACAGAAAGGTATGTGGTCTTTGGAAACCGATAATGCTTACACAAACACATGATCCCATTGAAAGATAAAGTTTTTTCAAAGTCGTAGAACACCCCTTTTACAGTTCCGAGTGAGCTTTTCCTTTTCTTAAGACTTACGAGACACCTCAAGTGGGCAAATGTTGGCAGTGTGGTGAGGAGAAGTCGTAGGTGACTCGATGGTGTCGAAATTTTTCACTTGAGTTATTATTATTATTATTATTATCATCATCATCATCATCATCATCATCATCATCATCATCATCAAATCATTATTATTATTACTATTATTATTATTATTATTATTATTATTATTATTATTATTATTATTATTATTATTATTATTATTATTATTATTATTAATGTTGTTGTTGTTGTTGTTAGCATTATTATGGGCTTATTTTTGCCTTGTGCGGCAATGTGGTCTTGTGGTATGTTATTCGGATACGGATCGAAGGGTCCTGAGTTCGAGCCTCGCTCAGCACATAGTTGAGTAATTGGAAAAAGTTCTTTATTCACATTCTCTCAGCGTACTCAGGTGTAAAATGAGTACCTGATCGTTAACAACATTATCTCTGTCGGAAATAATTGTTAATATCGCCTAAAAGGCGAAATGTCCCGTTCTCCATGTGACATGTTGTTGTCTTTCAGTGACCCCTTGTAAAGCGCGTTGAGTATGTTTAGTGCATGTTGCGTTATTAGAAAAAACATTCACAATTTTTTGTTGTATTGTAAATACTCTCAAAATAATCTCCATCACAACAATGTTAAATCGGGCCCATAATTGTTCTGGGTCACCAGACCGGCAAAAATGAGGACCTTGCTTTATGTATTGGCCTATCAACAATATCCCCAAGGCTCAAGACATTGTGCACGTTGTATTTGATCTTTTCGCCTCGTCCATTGTTTCGTTTATGGTGTAAAATTTGTTGCAAGATTTTGGAGTCTTATTAAGTACTGAGTACTGCTATCGTTTAGCACCCATCCCGGTAAAAAACAATGGCGGGACCTAAGAAGATAACAAAACAATGAATAAAAAGCTAAATCAGCAGGGAAAATACAACTTTTCCAGCGATTTAGTTTAAACACAAAACTCATCGATTCATCATAGCATTATGAGAGTCTTAAAACCTGCATGGATTTCTCATGATGGTTAGTTGAACATATTTTGTTGGTTCACCTATCGAGTATCTCACTCAGTCTCAGATTGTCAGTGTCAGTTGTCATTTGTCAGTCAGCAGACACTGTCACTGAACTGAACTAAAATTTGTTGACATTGTTCACATTGTCACTGTCTAAATCTCAATCACTGTCCATGTCATTAGATTTCGATACGGGTTGACTAGCAACTGTCACTCGAGAGTAGGCCTAAATGGCTTTCCCCGCCAGAGTCCCAGTCCCACCTCACCAGTCAGGCATGTCTGCTGGTTACTTACTGTGTACTGAATGTAATCCCCACTGCCTTGCATTCAGTAGGCAGATTGATATTTTTTCAAAAGTAAAAAGTTAAAATTCATTTTACATAGACAGATATGCCTTTGAAACCATTTAATATGGTATCTTACTTTAATTAAGATCTAAGTCTAAGTCTAAGGATAAATAAACGACTCTACGATTATTTAGGCACTTTGTTGACTTTGATTTTGATAACTTCAGTCCAGTGGCCGCCGATAGGCTCATACTATACTGTACTGTAAGGTGATGTTTTTGAAACTTTATTTGCCTTACTGTTTGTCACCTGGCGTTACTTGTGACCTATGACTATTTTGCTATCTGTTATGTTAAGTTAAGATCAAACAGCTTTATTCTGCGATGTATTTCATTCTTAATTCAAATTCCTGATTGCATTTCTCAGAAAGCTAATGAAGTAAAAATTTATCAATTTTTGAATCATAAGAACTTTTAAAATTATGGATATATTTTAATTATACTTGATAATGAAAAATTAACATTTCTTTCACTGAGATTGGTGCTATCTATATATGAGATTCCCCTGTGCATTGAGGAATGTTTTAAGCTCTCTCACATGGAAATCAACTACATAATTGCTGCTATCACTATCACTAATTAACAATGCAAAAAAAATATATCTAAATATTGGTGGTAATTTAGAAAATATTGCTCTATTAAAAAAAAAAATGAATGGGGATAACTTTTTACCTTAATCACTTAAATTTAAATACGATTCTTGTTCTGTAGTGTAAAATGAAAATAGAAATCAAATCATATAATTATATTTGATTAGAATGTTTGCTTTTTATTTTAATGTATGCTCAATCTTTCTCTACAGGAAAGCCAATTTTTTCAGTTGACATCCATCCAGATGGCTCTCGACTTGCTACTGGGGGTCAAGGTAATAAATACATTTGACTCATTTGGAACAAGGAATGAATCATTAGAAAACATTTGATGTAAATTCACCCAAGAGCAAAATGAAGAAATTGATTAGATTAGACTTCAGCATTGTATTTTTAAAAGGTTGATATATTACATCTTTTACATACTCATTACTGATAATATTTATATGCAACAAAGTAACAAAACACCATTTCTAAATATGCAATAAAAGGATACGGCCAGTTTTAATTATATTTTAAATATATTCAAGGTGATGATTATGGCAAAATTGTCATCTGGAACATGGCACCAGTTAGGAGTGAAGCAGCTGAAGAAGATGAGAAAGTGCCAAAAGTCCTTTGCCAGATGGATAATCATTTCGGTGAGTTCAAGTTCAAAGATTTTATTTTTTCCGCACCATGGAACTTTTAGACTTTAAAAAAAAATTGGTTTTCTTGACAGACTTAAGCTTTTGTAAAGCGCTTTGAGCACATTTAGTGGATATTGCGCATTTTAAAAGCTCAATTAAAAAAAATAATTTTTTGGTAAATAATTTATATAAACATTTGACCTCCTCATAATACAGTGGAGCCTAATATATGTATAACAGGTCCGGATAAAACAGGGACCCAGTTATAACAGGGTTTTTTAAAATCCCCATTTTTATCCCCCTCTTTCCTTGAATAACATTTACCGGCATTAGAAGGACTTTCAAGATCCTTATAGGTTATAACAGGGGCGCTGAAACACTCTTAATATCTCCAATTACAATGCATTAGCCAACATGACAGTCTGGTAAGCCTAAGCTAAAGGTAACAGAGCTAGACTAGACATAGTGAATACTCTGTGTGTTTGTGCTATGGGCACTTACTACTATACTTCATCATTTTCACTATAACATGCCTTGCTGCAGGCAGACAGTGTGTAGCACAAAACACACAAACACACATAATATAGACGATGGTCAGCTTGAAAGTGTGTGAGAGAGAGAGAGACAGCACAACAACTGATCATTTCATATATTCAGTGATCTCTTTCCATTGCTTGTAACCTTATGATTGATTGTATCTAGATAATCTTGGTGGCTTAAAATTTTATGTTATTATTGAATTGGTTGAAAACCATGAATTATGAGAATTTAATCGTAACATAAAAGAAAAGCTTGGATCTAATTATATATTATTTATATATATATTTATATTATTTCATGAAAGAATATTTTTCCCTGTTGTTTCATCCTCAGCTTGTGTGAACTGTGTCCGCTGGTCCCACAATGGGAAGTTTCTTGCATCTGGTGGGGATGACAAACTGGTGATGATTTGGCAAACAAGTCGAGGTGCTGGTCCATCTAAGATCTTTGGATCAACAGGAAGTGTTAATATTGTGGAACCCTGGAGGCCAGTTTTCACACTTCGGGGTCACACTGGAGGTTGGTGGTCAATGAGAGATGATTTGTAATACAAGAAAAAGCAGAAAAAGTGGTGTAAATATAATATTGACAGTTACCTACTATCTCTTTTTTTTATATTAATATATTTTGTCCTTTTGTAATTGGGGGTTGGTCCTTAAAATATTTGTAAGGAATAATTCAGCTGTGTGAATTGAATATTAATAATTGCCCACTATCTTTTTTTGTTATGCTGATCTGTTACCTAATGGGGGCCCTGATAGCTCAGTTACTAGAGCACTTACTTCACACTCAAAGGGTTAATTTGAATGTTTGTTGTTTTTTTCCCCCCCTGTCCCCTAGGTGCTTGGTCTGATATCTAGTGGAAAGAACTTAGCGATAGACTAGTGTCCTATCCAAAAGATAGCAAGCAATTGCTATTATCCGTTTCATGCTATAGAAACTGGGATACGCTCCAGCTCCATAGTTCTAATGGCTCTGAAGGACTACCATTATCTAAACCAGAGTTTGTTCATTGATGGATTTGGATAAATAAAAATAAAATTCCCTCTACTGATTCTCAGTGGATACTTGTTATAGGCTTTTTCCACTAGAAAGGATGATATAAACTGGGCGTCACTCTCACTGCAGTGCAGCAAAGTTATGCACCTGTTACTTGTACTTTAAGAACCTTTTTGTACATGGTTTTTACCTATATCTTCACAGTTGTTTTGTTGCATTATTTAGTTTCTTTGGTCCAACGTTTCCTTGCTTTTAAAATAGTTGAAAAAATAAAATCAAGCTTTTGAATTTTTTTTGCACACACAAACAGTTCATTATTTACTAAATTAAAGTAGAAAACTGACTGCAGGTTTGTTTCAAAAAGTACATTTTTCTCCCCGAATCTTTCTCTTTTTGACAAGCACTCTTGTCTTGAGGTTGGCAGCTCTGTGTTTTCTTAATAAAATATGGCCATGTCAATGTCATACTTCTGTTTGTCACAATTTTTTTTGTATTTAGCCTAACAGTGCATTTAGGATGCATAATAGAAGCCAAACTACAAGTTGTGAAAAAAGATAAGAGGGAACATTCAATAGTGAACATTATGGGCTCAAATCCTTTTGCCATGGCTAATTCCTAATTTAATTTTATGTAGTGCTTAAAAAATCACTCTCTACGATAGAGGAGATCATTCCATGACATTACCATTGTTAACCTTGTTCACCTGCTCAAATCCGTTTTCTATGGCCAACACCTTCTACTATAGTTTTATGTAGCACTTTAAAAATCATCATTCCATGTGATAGTTGTCAGATGAAAGAATAGTCTCCATTAAATTGTGTATTAATTATTCACTGTATTAGCCTGCCTTTGAGGTTTATATTTAATGAATGTGTATTATTCTTTCCAGATGTTTTAGACTTGAGCTGGTCTCCTCAAGACGTATGGCTGGCCACATGCAGTGTTGATAACTCCATTATCATATGGAATGCCCTAAAATTCCCAGGTATATAACAATTATTACAATTACAAAGAAAGTGACATCGCTTTGCATGTACAGTGAAAATCTTTAGTTTGTCATGTGTGTGGATGTTTCTATGTGTGTGTGTGCTTTGTTTTTTATTGAGATTTCAATTGACTCAGTCATTGGATATCATTTTATCATCATCTCTGTTGCATCATCGTTGTTTTCAAGTGGCTTGTTTTCAAAATTTGCTTTTGCCTTCAATTTTCAACTTTTTGATTAATTTTTTATTTTCTCTTTTGAACTAATCAAAACCAGAACAAATCACAATGTTGAAAGGGCACACTGGCTTGGTGAAAGGGGTCACTTGGGATCCTGTTGGAAAATATGTCGCAAGTCAGGTAGAGTAATAAATTATTCCTTCACATGTAATGAATATTTGTCATCTTTAAAACAGGCTGACTATACACTGAAGACGAACTTGATCACTTCACAAAATAACCCATCAATGTGAAATTAAATACTTGGTTAATATGATGTGCAATGTACATATGCCATGTTAACAAATGAATTTAAAAAAAAAAAAAGGCAAGGGCTGCATGGCTCTGAAGGACTGTTTTAGGCAGTGATAGATATAGTAAGAATGTTTATACAAAAAGAAGGCATGACAACCAACATATAACAAACACAATGAAAATGTGATTCCATATGGCCTGTTGGGGGAATAACTGAAGCATTGTAAAGTGCATTGAGAGGTCAAGAATCTGTGGAAATGTGCTTGAAGATGCTCACATTTATTTATTTGATCTAATTGAATTTCAGTCCGACGACAGATCTCTCCGTGTTTGGAGGACCATGGACTGGAAACAAGAGTCTGTCATCACAGAACCTTTTAAAGAGGTGAATATTTAGCTTTTAGATTCAACAAAGGAATAATAATATAATATATTTATACACTTTTTAAAAATCTAATTAAAGCCACATCCTAGTTGGCCAATCTTAATTCTTTTATTTGAGTTTGATGACGAATAGAATTTAATTTGAAATTGATTACCATGGTAAAATATAATGTGAATGTAATCCCTTGAATACTATATTAAAAACATAATAGGCATTTGTTATTTGTGTAATCCTTTTAATGTCTCTTATTTACCTGCTTCCTCACAATTTAATCAAATAATTGCCTACTCTATTTATTTATCAAAGATCCATATTTATATTCCAAATTATTTTTTTTATTTTGTTTTTTTTTTTTTAAGATTAAAAAAAAATTGCATTAATTTAATTCATTATCAGTATTAACTTTGGAGATTGGTATTTCTTTCAGTGTGGTGGTACAACCCATGCCCTACGACTGAATTGGTCTCCAGATGGTCATCACATTGTCTCAGCACATGCCATGAATAATTATGGACCCACAGCACAGATCATAGAACGACAGGGGTTCAAGGCAAGCTTGGATTTTGTGGGTCATCGCAAAGCCATTACAGTTGTGGTGAGGCTGAGTTTATCTCTTATTATTGATCTATAGACGTTTTTCTTTTTCTTCCAGTTTTTTTTTTTTACAATAAAATTTTACTTAGATTTTGAAAAATTATAAGTTGATTGCGAAATCATGGTGTCTATTTTCTACTTGATATTTTTGTAAAAGAATCAAACAAAAAATATCATACAAAAGAAATAAAAAAGTCACATCTAACTTGCTCCATCCTGTTAATGCTTGTTACATTTTTAATTATCAGGCAACAAAAAATCAAATAAAAAGAATATTTAGTAAAAAGTGCCTACATTTTAAAAACTTTTTAGCACTTTTTTTATGCTAGATGTTATAAAAATTATATTATAAAATCATTTTGTTTTATTGATTAAATGTATTAAAAATAGATAAATAAACAAAAAATACAGACTTAAACAAAAGTCATAACATTAGCTGTATAAAGTTTTTTTTCACCGTATGTATGATGTCAGTTTTCATATTTCCCAAGTACACAGTCTAGTACCTAAAAATTGATCGCACATTTGCAGATGCTAAATGAAATCAGAGCTCTGAAAATACATGGATATGCTTGTCCATTTCTACAAATAAGTTGGCTATTCAGTTTTGTGAAACGTTGTTTAGTATTTTTGTAAAAAGATAATATATTGCCTCTGTATGCCAAATTTCTTTCAGTTTTTTTTTGTAGTATGATTTTCAAAGTGCTGTTGAGATTTAAAAATTGGAATTCAGTAACCAACCTTGACTTGATTTAATCCTCTTCGCTCCTTGTAGAGCATAGGGCCTCTACAAGCAACTGCCTTCTGCCCTTGGCCATCTTCTTGGTAGCCTCCCAGGTGAGGCCGGCCAGTGAGCGCCTCCATGTCTGTTTTGGATGACCCACTTTTCATGTCCCTTGGGGATTCCGATCAAGGGACTGGTCTTCTTATTGTATGACCGCCCTATCTCCATTTCCTTTTCCTGATTTGGGTGTTGATATGCTTTTGGTTTGACCTTCTACATAGTTCTATGTTGGAGATGTGGTCTTGCCATCTGATTTTCAAAATCCTGCCGAGGCATTTGTTAATGACGGTCTGAATTTTGTGAGTAAGGGTGTTTGTAACCCTCTAGGTTTCCGATCCATATAGCTGAACAAGTTCCACATTGGAGCCAAATATTCTAAGCTTAGTTGCATTAGAGATAGATGTTGCTTTCCATTTGGGCGACAAGATGGCAAAAGTCTGCTTGGCTTTCCTTATTCTGGCTTTAATATCTTCCTCTGTACCTCCTGTTTCACTAGCGTTACTGCCTGAGAATTTAGAAGTCGTTTAATCTTGAACTGGATATCCTGATATGTGGATTGGGGTTTGGTGTTGGTTATTATTTCATATCACCTTTGTGTTTTAAACATTTATTTTGAGACCAACATAAATGAAATATACTATAGACTTAATGTTTATGTAATTTCACCTTAATTTTTTTTTTTTAAAACAGAGGTTCAACCCAAATATCTTTTCAAAGAAATCCAAAATGGAGAAGGTAAGAAAAAGTATCTGAAATTTACATGTAAAATAGTGTGAATCCATACATGAAGGTGGGAATGATCGAACTTTACAAAGATGCAATAAAAAGTAGTCCTTTTGAGACACAGTAAAGCTACAGAGCCCATGGAGTCAGAGTTTATCTCAGTTCCTCATGCTTTTTACAGACAATAATTTTTATTTGCTTCCAATTGGATAAGGCGCTAGTCTATCAGAAAGTACAGATCTGACCCAGTCACCCACCTTTCGCTGGTTTGACAAGGGGTCAGAAATAACCTTGACTGCACTTGGGACTAATACCATTGCCTTTGCCTATGAAGTAAGTGTTTAGTTGTGTTTCATGCTTTAAGATACATTTCTTACCATTTAATTGGTCAATGATGTGATTAATTGGGTTTTTTTCTTTTTTTCATTAAAAAAAATATTTTTTTTTGCTTTTTCAAAAAAGTCAAGTATGTGTTAAAATGCAACTGTTTCAAAATAGTGAGAAAGTTTTAATAGATGCACTACGGTCATTGCTTTTAGCATTAGAATCGCGGGTGGTTGGATAGGAGCATCACCCTTGAATCATATACCTATGATGTTTGCATGGGTGTACGATCCGATAGTGATGTCGTTTCTTCTTCTCTTTACTAGCCTATCCTGCTTCTTTGGTTTGTGATTGTATTTTTGACAGGGGATATTTTTTTTTCTGTAAATCTTCTGCCTGTTTGTTCTTGGTTATTTATAATTTAGCTTATGATATCTTTAGGTTATGATTTTGATTTACATTTGTACTATTTTTGTTAGATTGCTTGTTTTTTTGTTTCAGCTGTCTCTCATATAACCTCAATTGTGTTGGAAGAGACCTAAAGCAACAAACAAACAAACAAAAAGTATTAGAATCATAGTTTTAAATTCCTGAATATGGGCAATGGCTAGTAATTTATACACTTTTTACTTTATTTTATGGTTACAGGCATCCCAATACTCATGCTGTGCTATAGGCAGTAAAGACAGATCCCTCTCCATTTGGGTAAGGAATTTTTAAATCATCTGAAAAATTGAGTGAATCGATTTAGATCATCAAGGATATTTTGTCTCTTGTAATAAATTTTCTCATCTCAGTTCTTAATTGATTATGACTGTTTTGAAAAATTTCCTTTTAAATACATCCCTCTGCTTCACCCATGCAAAAAAATGAACTCCTTTATAGTCATCAGGCCCATTGAATCCGAGTTAATCCCATTTTGAATGGACATGCAATTTATTTGCTACCCTCGGACTAGTCTGTTAAAGTATTTACTCCCAAATCTAATACCTAATTTAGCTGCCCAAATCACTGCAGAGTGCGTCAGTCAAAATAGGTTGAATTAAGTTTGTGAGTGCATGCATGGATATTTGAAATATGTGGCTTTTTCTTCTCTTTGCAAGCTAATGTTGTAAAAACATCCCATCAAAACAAAGATCAGGTATGTATGAAAAGGAGAAGTCAAAAGAATGATTTAGTACATATCCACGGTTATAGATTATAACTCGATTACATTTTCACTTCATCATTTTATTGGAATTGACCTGTTGCTGGCAGTAACTTGTTGATCCTTGCTAGCCAGATAGTATGACCCCATGACCTACTGAAGGCTCTGCACATAAAGAACAGACATTGAACACAAAAGTAGCCCCATTTTTATTTTGAAAATATCAAAGTAGCAATTTAGGGAGCAAGTACTGGTGGTGTAAGTAAAAAAATCTGGAAAGGTGTGTATGAAACAGTGCCAGACAAAGAAAAGAGAAAAATACACAGCCGTGAACTCACTGATAAAATTATTGTTATCATTCAAGTCAGGTAACACTTGAGGGTCACTCAAGTCAAGAATATGATTTGATTCCATATTTGATAGAAAGATGAAAATGATAAATAGGTAAAATAGGTAGAGATAATACTGTAAACATGTCCGCACAGTGGAGAGGGTCGAGTGATGGAATTGTCGCGGAAACCAGAGGGTTTTGTTTATGTTTACCCTCGAGGCGCTTCCGTTCATTCAGTACAATTGTAACGTTCATAGGAACTTTGTAAATCCCCATGGCCTGGTGGGAAAAAAAGTCAAACTTTCGACCAATCAAACTCTATGACTCTTACTACATTTCCTTATCAGGATAATGGAAAATTTCATTTATGTCAAGGTGGTGTCAATACGATGTCAAGGCGCTGAATATAGGTGCCGACGCTAAAGCTGTTAGTAACTTCGTTTGCGCTAAATACAAGGCATTGCCTCCGATGCGGTAATCGTAGCGCAGACACTCTACGAGACTTAACATGTTATGTCACGAGTTATACATTTCGCTTAGATATGTTATGTCACGAGTTATACATTTCGCTTAGATATGTTATGTCACGAGTTATACATTTTGCTCCCTCTAGACAATTTATATTTTCTGGTCAAAATCTTATTATTTGATCACTTTGATTTTCTTTATATTTTCCTTTTGACAGTTGACAGCATTGAAAAGACCTTTAGTAGTAATGCATGAACTGTTTGATAATTCCATTCTGGACCTTTCATGGTGAGTTTGCATTTTTAGAAATTAAAATAGTTTTAATTAATGATTTGTGATCTGCTCTTTTTTATATAGCAAAAAGAAAATAATGAACTTGTTGTTGCATAATATACAAATTATGAATGTTGTCTCATTATCATCTTTATAGCTTGATAAATGCTGATATAACCTAAATGTGTTGCAAGCGCCGTAAAACCCTTAAAAACAAAACAAAACATATTTCCTCTTGTTAGTTTCTCAAAGCATTATTGAAAAGTGACATGTATAAGTCTTTTGCTATGAAATGGATTTGTCGCACCAGCAACTCAGCATTTCTATATTTTTATGTTAATAAGAATATGTATGATTGTTTTTCCATTAAATACATTATTTTCAGCTTTACTTTTAAAAACTGATTTAAAACAAATTATGAATGAATTAACATGTATAAATGGAATTGCTTCTTATTTTTCTTGTATCCAGTGGAAGTGTTTTAAAAAAAATCGATTTTACTATTTTCTCGAATTTTAGCTTTCCCCCCATTAATCTAGTGTAAGAAACTGTAATCAGTTTTCTTGTTTATATTTATATATATATATATATATATATATATATATATATATATATATATATATATATATATATATTTTTTTTCACTTTTTTCACAAGGGGTGAAAATGGGTTGGAGTTGATGAGCTGTTCTATAGATGGTACCGTTGCTTTCATGGACTTCACCATGGATGAGATAGGGCAACCTCTTTCTAAAGATGAAGTGGTATGTACATGAAGCCTTTTTTTTTTTGCTGATTTGAAACTGAGAAAGAAGATGCTGTATATTCACGAAAAATTTTGAAATTATAATTTATAATATATGAGATATATTGGTGGATGGCTAGATGGCCCAGCGAATTAATTTTTTTTTTTTTTAATTTAAAAGTTTTAACCAGATATGTGATGTGGTCAATGCCTGTCACTTTTATTTTTTTATAATATTTTTTTTAGGTATTGTCATCTCATTCAATTTACTTTTGATTAATTTCTCATGACAATACTTGAAATCCTATTAAACTGAGAGAAATGTCATTTTACTTTCATCCAAGGTAGATGGGTCATGCTGTCATCTGTAGCCATCTTGAATCAATGAAAAAACTTTTTGTTCGTATTAAAAAAAAAAAGTCATAGAATGTCTTTCATGAATTTCTGCAATTGTGTTCAAAGAGATTAACTTTAATGATATTTCCAACAACTTTTTCAAAACAGGGTTCTAAACTATAAAGTTGATTATACTCTATCGTAAAATATGATAAAGAGAATGATTTATTGGTTCAAAGGAAATAACTGAAGATTGTGTCTCTGGCCAGAAAAGTCAGTTTTCCCAATGGAAGGTCAATGCTTCAAATATGACTTTGTTCCACTTTTGTCAGTTTTACCCCAAAACTCATTTCTGAATGTTGCTTCTTCCCCCCCCCCCCCCCCCCCATCCTCTTTCACCTCCCTTCATTTCCACAATAGAATGAATAATTGTACTGTTTTCTCAATATTTTTATGATGAGAAGTTTTGGAGAAAAGAATAATATAAACGATAATTAAGTTGTAACGTTTACCATCACAGGTCCACCTAATAGAAAAGATTTATGGTAAAGGCATCTCTCTTGAAGTGGCTGCGTCCAAAGGTAGCCAGATCATCGAGTCGGCAGCCTTGTTAAATCTCCAAGAGGAGGAAAAGAACCGACAAAACCAGAAGAATTCACTGCTGACACCAAAGAAAGATAGCAATATATCCACGCAGATGTCAGCCAGTGGCGATGGATTTCCTTTCAAAGTAAGTGGATAAGGAAAATTCTCTTTATTTCTATGTTTCCAAATAACCAGTCACTAAACTGCTGGTTTGAACATGATAAGAATAGGAAAGAAGAAAAAAATTTAAATGGGATGAATGGTATAGTGCAAGATTATTATTGAGATTGAAGATAAGGGTTTATAAAGAGCTTGCACAGAATAGAAAGCAATCAACGCGTCACGATTACTATTCCAAAAGCAGTAATGTCACAATTTGTTGTCGATAAAACATGATATATAATTTAAAAAAAAATAATTTGTAAAAAAAACAACAAAACCAAAAACAAACAAACAACGACAAACAAAAAGCAAGAACAAAAAAAAAAGGAAACAAGAAAGAACAAACAAACAAGAAACATTATAATGAGGCCATACCTTGAATATAACGGTCCAAATCTCGTAGAAAACTCAGACAAGTCCCTACATGAATGAGAGATGAAAGCTGGTGCTTGGATGCTATTTTTTGCTTCTACGCTTAATGACACACTCCGCTTAATCGACACACTAACCCGAACTCCCGAGGGTGTGCGATTAAGCGGAGTCAACTGTACCACTATTACAACCACTACAACCACATCATCATCATTAGTTCCACTACTACAACCACTAACATCACATAATCATCACTGTTTACCTTCACAATAACAACCACCGCCACATCGTAAATAATTATATGTAATTTAATAAATCAATTTTGTTAATATTTTTTAATGAATTGTAATATTATTCATTGTTACTGTTATTATCATTTCCATCATCATCATCATCATCATCATCATCATCATCATTATCATAACTACAACCACCACCACAAGCACCACCACATCATCATAATTACTATCACTACCTCCAGCAACAAACCATCAATCCTGATCACCACTGATCATCGCATTTTCTTTTCTTTTTTCTTATTTGGTGAATCCACTTTTCCCTCTGAAAACCGTGATTTTCAATTCCCACCTATGCTATGTGATGTTATGCTTGTTTGTTTTTCCTAGCACTCTTACAAAAGAATTCACTACCTTTAGTCAATTACTCATTCTATTGTGTTGCTATTGGTTCTTGGTTGTATGTTTTTCCTAGCACTCTTACAAAAGAATTCACTACCTTTAGTCAATTACTCATTCTATTGTGTTGCTATTGGTTCTTGGTTGTATGTTTTTCCTAGCACTCTTACAAAAGAATTCACTACCTTTAGTCAATTACTCATTCTATTTGTTGCTATTGGTTCTTGGTTGTATGTTTTTCCTAGCACTCTTACAAAAGAATTCACTACCTTTAGTCAATTACTCATTCTATTGTGTTGCTATTGGTTCTTGGTTGTATATTTTTCCTAGCACTCTTACAAAAGAATTCACTACCTTTAGTCAATTACTCATTCTATTGTGTTGCTATTGGTTCTTGGTTGTATATTTTTCCTAGCACTCTTACAAAAGAATTCACTACCTTTAGTCAATTACTCATTCTATTGTGTTGCTATTGGTTCTTGGTTGTATATTTTTCCTAGCACTCTTACAAAAGAATTCACTACCTTTAGTCAATTACTCATTCTATTGTGTTGCTATTGGTTCTTGGTTGTATATTTTTACATTTTTGTACATTTGCATATATGTATATATATATATATATATATGTATACATTGTCGCCATAGATTCTCAACTTTGTGTTTATACATTTTTATGCATGCCACGTCTGTAAACGAATTTCCATTTTTTTGGATGATTAAAGTATATATTATTATTATTATTATTATTATTATTATTATTATTATTATTATTATTATTATTATTATTCACACTCGATTGTGTTGAAATTTATTGATATTTCCCTATTTTAGCCGAGAGACAAACAGATAGAGACTCGCACTCCAGATGGAAAACGTAGAATCACTCCAATTTTCCTTGCACCTCAACCAGAAATCGGGTAATTTTATCAGATATACTCTGATTTGTAACCTTTAATGTTAGAGGGGAAAATGAAATTTTGTAAAAGTGTCTTCACAAAGATATTTAATTTATTATTCCTCTTCCATTACCTCTTTCTTTATTTTCTGAGAAACAATGAGAAATTTAGAAGGGTTTAATTATCGTCTTCAACCTTTGACCTCTTCTATTGCTGCTTTGTGGTCTTGTGTTATGAACCTGCGGGTCTTTGATTTCGCTGGGTGGGGATCCTGACCTCCCATAGCGGGCAGGGAGGTACATACTGTGTCTTCTATCGCCTTATATCTGTTTTCCAACAACCTTTCTGTCTTTGTCTTGGAATGGGATTACTTGTTTTTTTCCTGGCCCTCGTCGGAGTCCTGGCTGGGAGGGAAACAGTCAAATGCATAGTTATTGTTTTGGGAGATGATATTTTTTTCCTTGTAAATCATCTCTCTGTTATGTATTATTATATCTGTTATTTTGAATTTATAATGTAAGCATTTGAGTGTGTTCCTCTTTGTTGGATTTTGTTCTTGTGTCCAGATGAGACTAATAGGTGGTCTCAAACTAAGTGCTTTGATAGTGTGCTCTTGGAATCTACATCTGATCCCTATTTGTTCCCAATTCCCCTATGTCTTACTTTTTCTTGGGTCTTTATTTGTAATTCTAGAACTTTTTACTATCCCATTTTCTTTCTTTTTACTGGTGCTGATATAACCTAAATGTGTTGCAAGCGCCGTAAAACCCTTAAAAACAATAAAAACAATAACAGCCCTTGATTTGGAGTCGCGCTGTCAGCAGCCCAGAGTTGAGTACATGAGTAGCTGACTGATAAGAGCTTTGTCTCTCATTTGATACAAGTTTTTAGATTTTGGGAATTTTTCCTATTACAGACTGGCTACTCTTACAGAACAATCAGTATATACGTACTAGAGGGAAGAGGGGGAGGGGGGGTTGGCCAAATTCGGATTATTTTCCTTCAATTTCTGATTTTTGATGGAAAATTTAGGAAAAAGAGGTGAAAAACTGCTAGTGACTTGGAATTTCTCTTCATCGATTCTAAAGCATATTAAAGTGATAATTCATATTATGAATGATTGGAAATCATGCATTTTGGGTTAAGACAGATTTCTTTTATTGAAATTCAGATTTATATATATATGAGCCAAGGTCAAAAGGTGCCAATTTTTTTTTCCAAAATAAAAGTGACATAATAGTCCATTCATGTTTCTATATGTGTAGCAAAAACCCTGTACTTCATGAATCAAAGGCCCTTTAGATAACTTTAAGGTCTAACGCAGCATAATATCGTCAACAATACCTATAGGTTGCTGGTGTCACCTGTGACCGGTGACACCAAAATGAGACAAAAAACTCAATAACCAAATGATTTTTGTTGAGTATCAAACTTTATTTAGTAAGTTATAGACAAAAAGACACAATCAACAACAATCATAGTACAATAATATTACCAACCATTGGAGAAAATGTTGCTGTTTGGTGTCATCGGTCACAAGCAACATAGAATGCAAATATATTATTTCATAAAAATGTTTGTGCATTAACAACAACAACAATATTGAATATGCTTATTACCAGCAATGTTCAGAAACTTTTGGAATAAAATGTTGGGAAATAGTGTGACCAAAGCATATCTTATTTAGCGACATTGTGTCACTTGTGACATTAGACCGATGACACCATTACTTATGTCACAAGCAATACCAAATTGCAATTTCGACAATATATCATTAATTTCAGTCAAACCAGTGTAATAACCACAGTTAAATATGGAATTTAATAATATTTCAGAAACCAAAGACTTCAAAAATAGAAATATACATGGACATTAGAGCATCTGAGTGTGACTTGTGACATAAGACCGGTGACACCATTACTTATGTCACAAGCAACACCAAATCACATTTTCGTCCATAATATATCATTATTTTCAGTCAAAAAAGCACAATAGCCTACTCTAAAATGAAATTCAAAAATATTTTAAGAAACTAAATACTTTCAAATTGGAAATATACTTAGAAAATAGTAATACCATTGTTGCTATTACTTTGGTCAAAATCGGCACTAGAACGCAATTTTGCCTCAATAAATCAAGAATAGCAACTGAACACATGTAATATAGCCTGTTAAAATGCAATTCAATGACATCTCAAGCTTTGAAGAACATGATAACAGAAATACATTAGAAACTTCAAACTTAAGTGTCACCTGTGACATTTTAACCAATGACACCAATGGTCACAAAAAGTACCAGAAGTCACACAAACACTAGATAAATATCAGCCATGGCAATGAATTCATGTAACCATACCGTAACATCCGCCCTACTGCTCAAATCTGCTAGTTTGTAGTAATTTAGTGTGTTAATAGTAAATCAAATCAAATTTCTTGACAACCCTTCTTTTATCTGGATTCGTCAAAAGCTTGAGTTTTGTCTTTTTCTTGATAGATACAACCCTGAAACATAAAAAATTAGAATTACAAGGAAATAATTAATTGTGTCAAAATCATTCTTATGTGAGAATTATTTTTATATCATATTTGTAAATAGAATAACAGCTGAAAACATAATTTTTTTGGTGGCACTTTGTAATATCAATATCAAGTGTTGCTTGTGACAATGTAAAATAGCGATGACACCAAAGTTCAACTTACCTTTTCTGCTTGAAGCCACGCTGGAAAGGCAAATGAAAGTGCTGCACTTCAAAGACTGGTAAGAAGGGTGGATCAAAATTGCGAATCGCCATTTAACGAAACAAACTTCCACGTGTTCACGCATGCCGTGTTGCTTGTGACAAATGACACCAAAACCAATAAACCTCAATATCGGCAAAACGGTATACATTTACTCCAAGATCTGAATTCAGATAGTAAATCTATGCTTTTTTCTCATAATAAAACATTTCATAAACATTAAACATGAGCTTTAAAGTTTCGTGTCGAGTCTTAGTATTGTGCTGTGTTTGATGACACCAAAGGTCACAAGCAACACCAACTTTTTAAGAACTCTATATGAAACTTAATCAGATATGTCATATACTGCAATTGCGTTTAAAAGTAAATTTTGACTTTATACTATTAGTCAAATTTCAATCACGTGAGCTAAAACATCACATTGAATTTCTGCATGATTTCTAAAAAGGTGATGCGTTGACCTCGTTTTAAGCACATGCCAAACCGCATTCAAATTTGACTTTCAAGTTGTTTATTTCATATTCTGTTGAACAGAGTATGTTGAGCTATCTCATTTTATCTCTTCTTCATATTATCAATTGATTACAAGCATTAACCCAATGAAAACAGCCCATAATTAAGTAAAAATCAAATTTTCTTAACACTGGTATCAGGCGGGCACCTTTTGACCTTGGCTCATATATATATATATATATATATATATATATATATATATATATATATATATATATATATATATATATATATATATATATATATATATAATATGTCCAGTCTGCTTTCTTGAATTTTTTTTTATGTGGAAAAGGTTAATCAAGAATCGTCATTAATGATTGTCTTATTTTGCTATCTGTATCTCTTATAGTGAAGTCCCCTTGCCATTCTCAACCAACTCTAACATTGAGTTCCACTCCTCCTCTGAGAAAAGCAAGATAAGAGTGGAGAAGCAGAACAGAGTGACTGCCCCTGGCATGCTTTCTCCATCATCGGGTGGATCCAAATCAATGCCCTCTCCCCCTGCAACAACGGGGCCAGTTGCAGGCTCACTTAGTAGTAGTGTCATGTCTAAAGACGGCATTCCTATTCTACTGTCCCCATCAAATAATTCTATGGTAAGAGTACAATATTTTTCGTTTTATGATTTAGGAGTTCCTGATTGCCCCGTTTATAGAGCATTCACTTGATAAGCAGAGTTGATTTTTGGTGCAGTTGAGGCTTTCTTTTTTAACCCTTCTGTCCATTCAGCACATATTGGGTAGCTGGGGCCATTAGATTTGGTGGAGAATAATTTGTTATAAACTAGCGTCCTATCCAAAAGATAGCAAGCTATTGTTTCTGTCTTGTTTTATGCGACAGTAATCATGATTAACTCTGGCTTCGTAGATCTTATTAACCAGAAGGACCAGTAGAATTTGGCTTGTTTATAATATGGCAGAAAAACCTTATTAATATTTTTCTACACATCCAAATCAAAACCCCTTCCTGTTTAAAAATTCTGATCATATTTTTCATGCCATAGATTATAATTATTAAGATATTTTTATTGTAATTATTGTGAGGCAATTATACCAGATTATTTTTTGGAGTTTAAAAAAATCTGCTTAATCTTAGGAGGTTTGAATTTCAACCTTTTTAAAAATGTCCTCACTATCCAGAAGGCAGTCAATGAAACAACTCCAGAGAAACAAGCTCAGCCATCTGATGTACCATCCATTGGGGGAAAAGACAGCCCTGTGTAAGTTTCTATTTATTTTCTTTCTTTTCACCTACTTACGTATGTTATTAATAATCCACATGGGAATATATATGTATTAAAAGGATGCTATAGAAATCATCAAAAATTTTCTGTATCAATTTGTGAAGGTATATATCATCATAGCAAATATTGAAATAACAATTTAGTTGCTGCAATGAGACATCCATTTCTATATTGACCATCGATAAATCGGCTACTCCACCCCTTCAGGAAAATGTTTCTCTATTTTTTTGTTATGTTTTTTTCATTTTTTAAAAAGATTTTTAACACCATTATGAGACCCATTTATTTTCAAAAAATCAAAAAAGACTTTTGGAAGTAAAAAATAATATTAGACACTTTATAGTTTAATAGTTAAAGATTGAATATGTCAATAACTATGGATAGCACCACAAGAATTTTCATTTAATAGAAATACTGCAATATAACTCTTGCACGTTACAATTATTCTGAAAACTATAATTGATAATGATAACAAGTAACTTGTACTTGTAGGTACAAAATGAATATTAAACTCATTGGATCTTCTCGGATCTCTGATAAGAAATACATATAACAATTTAATGTAATAAAATTATTAAGATCATTAATCTCACCCATTTAGTAAAATAAAATGTGAACAAATGCATATGATCAAAACACTTCCAGGGAGACAGATAATTCGAATGATAAGTCTAATATTGATGATAATTTGCTCGACGCTTTGGACTTTGAAATGACTTTCCTCAAGCGTTTATCAAGGCGACCTTATCTGGATTTTACACCCAGTATTACCATTTCAAATTATTTTTGTTGTTTGCTGGAGAAGAGTTTTGAGCCTGAAAATTCCGTGTTGAGAAATTTGTTCTTTCTTTAAAGTGGATATATTCATTTTTTGTCAATACTTTAAAATTTTTAGAATTGATTTTTCTCTGTCTGACAATGACTTCAATTAATATTCCCCCTTCATTCAAATTGTTTTCAGTCCAGAAAAGTTATCGCCACAAGAGAAAGTTGTGGAAAAACAATCCCAACCATCACAACTCCCAGCAACCCCGGCTGCCATATCCTCTAGTCCTGCTACTCCAACACAACCGACAATGGCATCTGATCTCGCCGACAGAATAAAGACGGTCACCCCTTCTGGCAAAGACAAAGAAAGAGATTCATCACCTTCCACAAACAAAGAGAAATTGAAATCGAAATTGAGTGGATCGTTGCCCATCAAGAGAAAGTTAGGAGATGAGCATAAAAAGTAAGATGAGTTCCCTTTACTCTAAAATTTAATTTTTCAGCGTGCTATACTTTGTCCTTCATTTCCAGTCATTGTTTGTTTGTTTTTTCCCCCTAACCCCCTCCCTGCTGGATCTGGTGGAAAATGTTTTGCTTGAAGACAAGCGTCCTACTCAAAGGGTAGCAATGAATTTGTCATTGTCTTATAACTAGTGATCATGATCTTTCGCGAATCTGCAGAATTCCGATTTTTTTGGGACTTGTCCATAAATTTTCTCATGATTTTGCCGTGTCAGAGATTAAATCCTGTGCTACTAAGTGATAGTTTTCGGGAACATTGCCATCTTGTGTCATTTTGACACCTGTGCTCAGTTGCAAGAAATGTGATGACACCACCATTTTAATTACGTCAGCCTATAGCTGCCAAACAGTTGACTTATTTAAAATTTAATGGATTTTTTAAAGCTTTATTGAATAGGGTATTTTTGCAGCCACTAGGTCTGCAGTGACAAATTATTGCCGACATTGTAAAGTGAAAACAAATACTTTCTGGCCTCTTGACTCTTAGTGAGGGAGCAACACTAAAGGGTCATATTTTTTATTTGATAAAATATCTTTAACTTCTATGCACAGTCATAATGTATGTGTTTGGGAAGGACGATTAGGTACAATTTTTTTCGAAAAAAGTTGTCCATTGCTATGGAAACGACGTCATATTGGAAAATAAACAACAAATCTTTAAAAGTCAAAGGCTTTTTTGTTTATCAACCGGTTGCCATAATATCTTTGCCACAGGTAGAAAAAAAGGAAAATAAAAGAGACTCTAGAAACCTGATTTGTTATTTTTTAATTAGAAACTTTTAAAATTAAGTTCGAAGTTATTACTCGATTATTCCCCTTGGAAAAAGGTTACATAATTATACGTTATACGTTATTTTGAGTAGAATAACACGGAAGATGAAGTTCACCTGCTAATTTTTATGCAGACAAAAGGTCACATGACAACATCCCACCAAAATCTAATTTTAGCCAACTGGGTCAAATTTCATAATTTTTAATGTCACTCCTCCCATTAACAGAATCTCTTGATGTAGCGGATAGTTTAAGTAATATTGTAGGCCCTTAAAATTGTCTTCTGGGAAGGACAATTCATTAGAAATATACAGAAAGTTATAATGATAAGAACATTTTTTTTCCTCCTTTTTGTCATCACTGTAAACCTCTATAAAAATCAAATTCCTCCTTTTTGACATCACTGTAAACCTCTATAAAAATCAAATTCCTCCTTTTTGACATCACTGTAAACCTCTATAAAATCAAATTCCTCCTTTTGACATCACTGTAAACCTCTATAAAAATCAAATTCCTCCTTTTTGACATCACTGTAAACCTCTATAAAAATCAAATTCCTCCTTTTTGACATCACTGTAAACCTCTATAAAAATCAAATTCCTCCTTTTTGACATCACTGATACAAATTCCACCTTTTTATACAAACCTTAAATCAAATTCTTTTTTCGACCATCACTGTAAACTCTTATAAATAATCAAATCTCATTGTAAGCCCTATAAAATTTCCTTTTGACATACTTGTAAACTCTATAAATAATAAATTCCTCCTTTTTATTAATCCATCACTGTAAACCTCTATAAAAATCAAATTCCTCCTTTTTGACATCACTGTAAACCTCTATAAAAATCAAATTCCTCCTTTTTGACATCACTGTAAACCTCTATAAAAATCAAATTCCTCCTTTTTGACATCACTGTAAACCTCTATAAAAATCAAATTCCTCCTTTTTGACATCACTGTAAACCTCTATAAAAATCAAATTCCACCGGTCTTAGACCTTTTTTTTTTTTTTTTTTTTACGATAATGACTATGTTGTTACTAGTGTGCATCTTGTGTGGGTGTGTCTATGTCAATATTGTATTGTTATAAATGTGTAACCAAATGACAAATTGCCACTTTTTTGGGGACAATAAAGATATATTATTATTATTATTATTAAAAAGATGGTTTTTATAAACCATTTACATTTGTGTTGAAAAGAAGATGACAATTTTAAAGAGCATGTTCTCTTTTTTACATTTAAAAATAATTATATACAACCCCAAAGCCTGTATATAGAGAGATAAGTTGCCCTTATTAAATATGCATAATTATTGTTATTATTCTCCTACAATAAGTTTATATTGCTCAAGGGTTAGCATTCTGGTAAAGGAACAGAAATATTATTTAATTCATGTCGTTCGAGGGGGAATAGAAATGTAATGTTACTTTTATCGTGTCATTCTCTTATCATTCAAAGATATGTCAAAAGAGGAAGACCAACCAAATCAGAGCAAGCTGCCAGAGAGGCAGCTATGGCAGCAACAGCAGCCGAAGTAATTGATACCATTGGGAAAACCGCAGTACCAGGGGCTTCTCCTCAGACAACTCCTTCTATAGCCCCTGCTTCTCGTTTGGTTTGTGTTATGGGATCCATTTTTAATAATAATTTAGTTTCTCGACTTTATTTTGATTATGGCTTTTCATCATGTAATGATTTTGGGGCCTGTTAGCTATCCAGAAGTTGAAAATTTTGAATCTTGGATGTTGTAATATCTCTAGATTAAGAACTATTTTTTTAGTAACATGCAATTGATTTTTTACAAACACCTTAATTATGCATGGACTGACGGATATCCAGTATACTCAAGTGGCGAAATAAGAAACAGAAAAACTTTGTTAAAAAACTGCTTACCATTCATTCTTTAAAAAAAAAAAAAAAGTTGAAAAATTAACATAGTTTGATTTTGATGACAATTTTCCTATGTTTCTGCTATCGTCCATTTTTGAAAAGGCAATAATTTTTTTTCTTGTCACCATAAAAAAATTACGAATAATAACAATGCTATTTTGCTCCCTCCAGAAAGAACAGCAACCCGTTAGAACCGTTCCTGAACTGAAATTACCAGCACTTGTTATTGACAAGCACTGTTCTGTTGTTGTAAGTTTGAGCTTGAGCTGGGTTTTTTTTTTTTTTTAGCTTTTCTTATATAGCACAACGTTCACTTAAATGAGTCCCCTGCTAGGAGCAATAATACAATACTTAACACATATGTAGGACAATAAATGATAGATGTAAGGCACGTTTACAAATTTTTTTTTCGACATAACCAACACTGTTCCTGGCCATTTACTCATTTTACTCACAATGCTAGGAAATACTGGGTTTCCTCAAATTGCCTCTCAACAGGACACGGCAGAACCAAATCAAATATGTGCAGATGGAAACTCGGGATAAGTGATGCCTGCAGGTAATGTCAGACAATTCCAGAGACCAGCGATCCCATTGTCCTCCACTGCCCAGTAACTAAACTTGAAGGTGGCTATGAAACAGTTCTTAGGGCGGAGGAAGACTTTCGAAGCTAAGCTGACGAAATGAATTTGGAGGTGTAGCCATATGCTAACACTACCACTCATTTTACACCTAAACACAGTGACTGAGAGTGAAGAGTAGTATTTTCATCTTTGCGGGACTCAAGCTAGAGAATATCGCAATAGACTCTGTTTACTGACTGCCTTGTAAAATCGCAGGCTGCTGCTTCAAGCCAAATTGGTATCTACAGCATATGGCACAGATACAGGGACATTGAGATCTGAAGGCGATTGTCATACCACAAGATCTCAAAGCTGCACAAAGTTGTCTGTTTTACAGCAATGTAATTTTACATACCTGCTCAGTACTGTTTGAAAGTTGTATAATGAATGAATGAAGAATATGGCGGGTCTTAATCACAAGATTTGTTTCGTTTTGGCAAATTTTCATGCATCACATTTCGGTTTTAATGACATATTAAAATTTAAAGGCAGGATATAATAACAAAGATAGATAATTTTGTTAAGCTTTTACATTAATAAGCAATTATCCCCCCCCCCCCCCCAGATTCCCAATTTTTAATGGTTCTGATTCCACTCTTGGCATATATTATATGATTGGCAAGTCTTTGTTCATTATATTGATCATTAACGCATACTTTATTTTTGTTCAAATTTCAGATTCACGGCCATGCTGGTGATGCCAGCTGCATAATGTTGGAAGTTGAGAACGGGGTGGACTATAGTGTGGCCAAAGTCAACCGTCTAAGATGTACTAAGGGGAGTAAAATTGCTTGGGATCAGGTCCTGACCTCTCCCATTGCTGCCATCTGTGGATCCAAGTGTGTATTTTGCTTTTTAAAGTTTAAAAAAAAAAAAATTCTATTTGGTAATAGACGCAAGGGTGACAAATATGATGTTTATATCCACACTTCCTTCTCTTCCATTGTATCAACTAATTGTATTTACATGCAAATTTTTTTGGGTTTTTTTTAAGAAGGAAAGGAAGGAAGAAAAAAAAAAGAGAGAGAGAGAGAAATTTGAATGGATTGATGTTTTTGTTATGTGCCTAGAGCTTTGTTGTATAGAGGATTGGGCGCAATATAAATAAATTTCATTACTATTATTATAATTATTATAATATGAATTAAAACCATTTTTTCCACCCCCAGGTATGTGGCGTGTGCAGCGTGTACAGATGGCACACTGACCATATTCAGCATCAATGGGAGACGACTCTCGCCATGTCTAATGACGTCTGATTCATCACCGAGTGTGTTCTGTTGTTCTAATCAACAGGTCATGATTATTACAACCAAAGGAAAGATTTTTGTTTGGTAATAATGATAGTCCATTGTTACGTCTGGGTGGGGTCCTTTGACTGCCGGTGGTGTGGTGGGCAGGTCACTTGTTGTGTCTTCTTTTCCCTCATGTCCATGGGTGCAAGAGTGCCGGCTACAGCCGGCCTGCCGGCCGATTGGATTACCGAAAAAAACGTCGCCGGCTTTTTGTGATTTGGATTTGATTGATTTTTTTTTTTTGATTTTTTTTGTGACAAGAAACTTAACAACTCCATTACAACCTTTGGATTAAACATACAACAATTGTGGACTACTATTATGAAGACTAGATGCTGAGAACAAGACTTCAAATGACGAGGTGAAGTCCGTGAATCTTGCAGGCTTTTTCAGATTATATGTCTGGTCATAAGTAGACTTGCAGGCTTTTTGAGGTCCAGTTGCTTGCACCCATGCTCATATCTGTTTTCTGAGTTGATTTCTGTCTTTGTTTTGGAATTGGATTACTTGGCTTTGTCCTTGCCCTTGCTAGGGTCCTTAGCTGAGAGGGAAACAGTTAAATGATTTGTATTAGTTTTGGAAGATGAATTTTTATTCTTTGTCAGTCATCTCTCTGTTATGTTTTGTTAGTTATGTTTTCTGTTTTGGATATTTTCTGTAAACATTTGAGTGTATTCCACTTAGCGGGAGACTGTGCTGGTGTCAAGACTATAAGACTTTTAGGTGATTTCAAACTAAGTACACTGATAGTATGGCCTTGGAATCTACATCTGTTCCCTTTTCAAACTAAGTCCCCTTTGTCTTAATTTCTCTTGGATGCTTTAAGTGATTCCATAATTTTTTGACTATCATATTTTTTCCTTTGTACTGGCTCTGATATGACCTAAATGTGTTGGATGTGCCATAAAACCGTTAAAAACAAACCATTGTAAAGTCACTTCCTCATTCTCTTCCTGGGCGGGGTTCCTGGCCTTCCATAGTGGGCAGCGAGGTCACTCACTGTGTCTTCTATCCCCCTATATCTGTTCTCCAACATGCTTTCTGTCTTTGTCTTGGAATGAGATTACTTGGTTTTGTCCTGGCCCTGACCGGATACCCTGGATGGGAGGGAAACAGTCGAATGTATAGTTAGTTTTGGGAGATGATATTTTTTTCCTTGTAAATCATCTCTCTGTTTTGCACTGTATTATGTTTTTTTTTTTTTTTTTAATGATTTGTAAAACATTTGAGTGTATTCCGCTTAGTGGGGACCTGTGCTTGTGTCTGGATGAGACTTTTAGGTGATCTCAAACTGAGAACACTGATAGTGTGCTCTTGGAATCTACATCTATTTCTTATTTGAACCATTTCCCCTTTGTCTTACCTTTTCTTGGGTGCTTTGATTGTAATTCTAGAACTGTTTACTATCCCATTTTTTTCCTTTTTACTGGCGCTGATATGACCTTAATGTGTTGCAAGTGCCGTAAAACCCTTAAAAACAAAACAAAACAATCATTCTCTTCCTCTCTGCTGCTATCTCCCCATCTTCCTCCTTGCCCAGGTTCTCAATGACTTTGTGTTTTACTTCAGTTTCTGCATTATACTAAAAGACTGAATAGAAATAGAGAAATGGAAGTTTTATTATTAGTGGTCATTGATATAATCTTATTTGTAGCGAGTTTGTCTTGGTGGGGTATTTTGAACTCCCATTGTGGACAAGGAGGTCTTCTATCCCCCAATATCTGTTTTTTAAACTTGCTTTCTGTTTTCGTCTGGGAATGAATTTCTTAGTTTTTTTCCTGACCCTTGCCAGAGTCCTCCGAGGGGGGCGGGGGGGGGGGGGGGGGGGGGGGGGGGGGAGACATTCAAATGTATAGTTATAGTTTTGGGAGATGGATATTTTCTTCCTTGTAAATTATCTCTCTGATAAGCACTGAAATATTTTTGTTTTGAATACATAATGATCTGTAAGTTTAAGCATTTGAGTGTATTCCTTTTGTGTGATTATGTGCTTATGTCTGGATGAGATTTTTAGGTGATCTCAAGCTAAGTACATTGATAGTATACTCTTGGAATCTTCATATGTTCCCCTTTTGAACCATTCCCCTTTGTCTTACTTTTTATTGTGTGCTTTTTATTGTAAATATAGAACTTTTCTACCACCCCATTTTCTTCCGTTTACTGGCGTTGAAATATCCCACATGTGTTGCAAGTGCTGTGAAAGTCATAGAAACAAAAACAGTTTTTAATTGATCGAAACTTCAATATTGGGATTTGTATTACTATGTTACTAAGAGAATGCTGTGGCCTGAAATAAAATAAAACAATTATAGGTGACCTGTGTACTGCATGAAATGAAAATTTGGTTCCCATATGTTCTGCAGAAGGAAGAGGAATTGAATATGGCACAGTCAAGAGCATCCTTGCAAATCCTGAAAATGGCCTGTATAAATGTCTAATTTACATAGTTGTGTGGGTAATAAAAAAGCACGTACTATTCTTTTCAAGCCACCCCCCCCCCTTCCCGAAAAACAATGATATATAGGTACCCCGACACTAAACATTTTAATGAAATAAAATATTAAAACTTTGAATTACATTTTATTTTTCAGGAATGCTCAAAGTGGGAAAGCGGAGATTAAACTACAACCTTTGACAGATATTATGACAGGTGTGTTGAATATGTCTTACGATCTCCTCCTGATAAAGAAAACTACTGGGTGGGGTTTCTGACCTCCCTAGTGGGCAGGGAGGTACATACTGTGTCTTCTATCCCCTTATATCTGTTTTCCAACATGCTTTCTGTCTTTGTCTTGGAATGAGATTACTTGGTTTTGTCCTGGCCCTGGCCGGAGACCTAGCTGAGAGGGAAACAGTCAAATCCATAGTTATTGTTTTGGGAGATGATATTTTTTTCCTTGTAAATCATCTCTCTGTTATGTATTATTATATCTGTTATTTTGAATTTATAATGTAAGCTTTTGAGTGAATTCCTCTTTGTTGGATTTTGTGCTTGTGTCCAGATGAGACTTGTAGGTGGTCTCAAACTAAGTACTTTGATAGTGTGCTCTTGGAATCTACATCTGATCCCTATTTGTTCCCAGTTCCCCTATGTCTTACTTTTTCTTGGGTTCTTTATTTGTAATTCTAGAACTTTTTACTATCCCATTTTCTGGGTGGGGTTCCCTACCTCCACAGTGGGCAGGGAGGTACTTACCGTGTCTTCTATTTGTTTTCCAACTTGCTTTCTGTCTTTGTCATGGTGTGAGATTGCTTGGTTTTGTCCCGACCCTGGCCGGAGGCATTGACTGGGAGGGAAACAGTCAAATGCATAGTTATTGTTTTGGGAGATGATATTTTTTTCCTTGTAAATCATCGCTCTGTTATGTATTATTATATTTGTTCTAATTTATAATGTAAGCATTTGACTGTATTCCTCTTAGTGAGGCCGTGCTTGTGTCCAGATGAGACTTATTGGTGATCGCAAACTAAGTACATTGATGGTATGAGTATACTCTTGGAATCTACGTCTGATCCTTATTTGTTCCCAGTTCCCCTTTGTCTTACTTTTTCTTGGATGCTTTAATTGTAATTCTAGAACTTTTTACTATCCCATTTCCTTCCTTTTTACTGGCACTGATATAACCTAAATGTTGTGGCAAGTGCCGTAAAACCCTTAAAAAACAATAAAAACAAAAACAAAAAGAAAACTAATTAATAATTACAACCTTTAGCCATTGTTTAGGATGAAGTAACAACAAACAGCTATCCCATTTTCTTCCTTTTTACTGGTGCTGATATAACCTAAATGTTGTGGCAAGTGCCGTAAAACCCTTAAAAAACAATAAAAACAAAAACAAAAAGAAAACTAATTAATAATTACAACCTTTAGCCATTGTTTAGGATGAAGTTGTCTCGGCATTTCTTGAAGGAATATAGAAAGTTAATCTGACAGGCATCTGATGTCAATAAGAATCACCTGTGCTGTCAAAGGTAGCAAATCAAAGTTAAACAATTTAGCCCAGGCTGGTGATTCCTTCCACCCAATTCTTCCCCCAGGTTAATGTGCATTGCAAACCAGTTGACCACCTTTCCCCTTCTCCATTTCCTTGAAAGTGAAAACTATTCTCAACCCTGTTAATTTCCTTCTTTACTCACTTTACCTCATCATAGACTCTTGTTTTGGGCAAAGACAAAGCAAAGATTTATTTCCAGTAGAGTGAGGAAAGTAACATTTGAATCCAAAGTAACAGCTGAAAATAACAAGACTTAATGTTAACTGTAATGGATATTGACCAGCCCAAACTTCGAAGGAAAGAAAGAAATAGCAGTCCGGTGTGGAAATAGGTGGCTTTCAGTTTTACTCTCCATTGACGAATCCAAAGTAACAAAAAGTAATGTAAACTGTAAAATGTAATGGTAATGGAAAGTGACAAACTTCAAAAGAAAGAAAAAAATGACAATGCAGTTTGGAAATGGCTGGATTTCGGTTTTACTCTACGGTGATCTCATATCTTACTGTTTCCACCAGAATAGCAGTATTGGCAGTGCCTGTCTGGTCTCATTGAAATCTAACTTGCAATAATATTGATACTGTTGTCTTGTTGAAGTTGAAAGCAGTAAATCCTGTCGCGAGTTATAACTGTGTAATTAAAATGTGAAATTGCTAAAGGGTTGATAAAAACTAGGCAAGCATGTGTATTATATCACCCAGTGATAAAAATGCGCATTATAAATGTCATGCAATATTGTATAACACCCCTTCATATTGTGCCACCTTTTGGAACAAAACTGCCCGTTATTTGAAAATGGAAGAGGATTTTTTTTTTGTTCTGATTTTATGCAAATCGTCAATCTTTGCAATTTGTGTTGAAAACCATATGGGTGTGCCTGCCTGTTGCAGCAAGGGTTTGGTGCCAGTGTCTTTCTAAGACTTTGAATGACGTCATACGAGGCACCAAACCAAGGCTCCTACCCTTCATTTTTTGTGTGGAATCATTCTGCATAATCAGTCTACATTCCACAATTCCGCATTCAAGGCAAAAAATTCTGCTTTTCAGTAGAGGGAAATTTTTAAAAAATCATATCTAGTGAAAACATCTGACTGAATACAGCTGATGGGTATCACAGACGAGAATACAGTTTACCCCAATTTTATGTTTCCTAAGTCATTATAACTCATGGCAGACTCCGTTTTGCCTCAAGAATGGCAAATCACCATAAAGGTATGTCTGAACAGATCCCTTAGTGGTGATCTTATTTTATTTTTTACTGAATGAGTTCTGGGTAGGGAATCCTTCATTTTGTGGAGGGAAGATTGAAGGTCTTGCCTGGGTTGGGTCAATATGATTCTGCTTTTCAGTCTCAAATTCTGCCTTTTTGTCTTCTGATTCCTCTTTGGGGCTATTGGGGGGGGGGGAGCCTCTGACAAAATATGGTATGATTAACAGCATTACTGCAACATTATAATAAAAATAGATTGTTTTTTCTACTTCTTATGATCACTATTTGTGAAAAATATTTTCATTGCTGTTCCCTTTTCAGTCAATGATAAATTAGAACGGGCCACTGTTACTCCAGAAGGTATCCCTGTCATCACTCTTGGCAACAAGAAGTCATTCAGCTTTATACCTGATATTGGATGTTGGTAAGCTTTTAAATGAATTGTTAACCTCCCAATCTACCTACTGCATAGTATTCTGTGTGTGTGTGTGTGTGTGTGTGTGTGTGTGTGTGTGTGTGTTTGTGTTACTATTCAAAGCTCTTGAACATTTACTGCTAACATAATATGCCAGTGTCCATGTTTTTGGCAAAAATACTTAATGTCATCTTGTCATCACCTAGTTATTTAGCCCATGCATGAAGATTGTATATTTAAAAAATACAGGGTTTTTTGTTTTTTTTTAAATTTATAGACTGGTTTTTAATAAATATTGAATTTAGTCAAGGTAATGGCCTATGAAAGAATTGTAATCATCACATCAAAAAACAACGAACACCTTTTGCATTTTAAAATCCGTTTATTACGACGAACAGTGATAACTTTTTAAAGAATCTGTTCAGCCATCAGAGTTTCCTGTAGCTTTATATTTGATAAATAATGAAAAATTTGTTCTGAGAAAAATGGGAGAATACATCAGATATATACCTATAGTATGAAAAAAAAATTAAACTGTAAAATTGGTAATTCAATCAATTAAAAAAAATTTAACTCCTTGTCCCCCTTGCTTCCAATCTAGCCTAATCTAGCCTAATATTCAATTCTTTTATCCTGTACAGTACTCTAAGTTATCAAAAATACTATCAGACACTGACTGGGCTTATTTTTTAAAGTTCAAAACGAACTAAATTCTTACTAGTCTTTACCACTTCTCACTACTATTTTCTACACCTCTCACATCCAATTGAATATGTTAAAAAATATTTTTTAAATGTAAGCTTTTACATAGTGCTTGAACAGCAGCATTTGACATGTAGGATGAGACGTGACGCTTCTAAGGTGTTACTGCAAATTTTAAAAATATTTTGACAGTCAAGACTACCACAATTACTGGTCAGGAACTTATTTTATGTGAGTATAAAGAGAAAATGTAAGCAAAGTGACTTTTCCAAGGATTCAAATTTGAACTGCACCTAGTGGGACTATGATCTGAGACTTCATGTCACATGGCAAGGGTCATGACACCAGACCATGAAGCAACTTAATGTCAAAATGATACAACACACAGACAATACATAATAATTACACACCCATGCATGATACATGCAGTAAATAACAATAGCTGCCAACTTTTCAAAATGCAAAAACGTATTATTATACGCGGTGCGGTGCGGACGCCCAATTCATGTCTTAAAATGGCATATTTATTAATGTACTTAAGTACTAGAATGGTCAGAACTGTAATACTAAGAGAAGCTTACCTTTATCATCATACTGGGTAGGCATAAGTGATGGGGAGGTGGTGACAGAAGCAGATTACTGAGGCTTTGGCTTAACAGCCACCTTTGTGGCGAAAATTTTCTCCCAAGATAATTTTTTATCAGATTTTCTTCTTTTTTTTCTTTTTTTTTTCTGGATTTTTTTTCTTTTTCTGGATTGGCCAAATCGTACTAAGTACGATTTTATCGTACTGGTTGGCAGCTATGAATAACAATGGCCAACGTGTCCTTCCGTTAGTGATGCTTTTGATTATGTTCTCAATTCCTCCTTTAATCTCTACAAGTTAGTTTATTTTTGTTTTTAGATACCAGCAATAGAGACGCAGTTGAGCAAATAGGATGAGATGAAATTGATATTCATTATAGGTAAAGATATCCTTTATTTATTTATTTATTTTGGTATTAATTACAGGATAGTAACCAACCCTGGAGACAACAAACTACAGGTGTGTTCTAACCATCACCGATGCACTCCCTCCAAACATCCACCCATGGGTCCTCTTTCCACGCTACAGCAACTTGCAAGGTAAAAGTCAGCGTTCTTTTCTCACTGAACACAAAACTGTCAGAAGCTGTGAACTGAAAAAAAAAAAGTGTTGAACAAAAATGAATATAAAAAAGAACAATGTACTAAACACAAAATTCAATGGACTCAAAACACGAATTCAACCAACCCACAACAACAAAAATTAAGATTGTATAACCATTTTTGTTCAACACTTCTTCTTTTCTCCTACTCATCCATTACCTTGTCTTCATCTTCTAACTTCTATGCCATCAACTCCCTCTTCTCTCCCTTCTTTTCATTTTCCTTCCTGTCCTTTATTTTAAAAAAATGTTTACACAATGTATATTCCTCCTCCTTCTGCTCTTCTTCTTGTTACACCCAGTGTGTATTTGATGAATTTTGAACTGGATTTTAGATTTCTACATTCAACTCGTGAATTGACATATTTTTGGGTAAAGAATGTGTAAGTTGAATATCAAACAATTCTATAATATATTCCAGTTATCTAGAAATAGAGGAAAAAAAACTTTACTAAAAAGCGCATTAATGTTCTTGTTGAGCAACGGCAATACCTTCCACCCTCTTCAATATCCTCCACCCTCTTCAATACCCTCCACCCTCTTCACCATACCTTCCACCTCTTCAATACCTTCCACCCTCTTCAATACCTCCACCCTCTTCATATACCCTCTCACCTCTTCAATACCTCCACCCTCTTCAATACCTTCCACCCTCTTCAATACCTCCTCTCAATACTACCTCTTCAATACCTTCCACTCATACCTTCCCCTCTTCAATCCTCCATCCCTCTTCTACATCCACTCAACCTCATTTCAATACCTTCCACCTCTTCAATACCTTCCCCCTCTTCAAACCTCACCCTCTTCAATACCTCCACCCTCTAATACCTTCACCTCTCAATACCTTCCACCCTCTTCAATACCTTCCACCCTCTTCAATACTCCACTCTTCAATACCTCCACCCTCTCAATACCTTCCACCCTCTTCAATACCTTCCACCTCTTCAATACTCACCTCTTCAATACTCCACCTCTTCAATACCTCCACCCTCTTCAATACTTCACCCTCTTCAATACCTCCACCTCTTCAATACCTTCCACCTCTTCAATACCTTCCACCCTCTTCAATACCTTCCACCCTCTTCAATACCTCACCCTTTAATACCTTCCACCTCTTCAATACCTCCACCTCTTCAAACCTCCACCCTCTTCAATACCTTCCACCCTCTTCAATACCTCCACCCTCTTCAATACCTCACCTCTTCAATACCTTCCCCTCTTCAATACCTCCACCCACTTCAATACCTTCCACCTCTTCAATACCTCCACCCTCTTCAATACCTCACCCTTCAATACCTCCCTCTTCAATACCCTCCACCCTCTTCAATACCTTCCACCCTCTCAATACCTCCACCTCTCATTACTCACCATTCACATACTCCTCCTTCAACTTACCTTCAACTCCACCTCTTCAATACCTCCACCTCTTCATACCTCACTCTCACCTCTCTTCAATACCTCCACCCTCTTCAATACCTCACCCTCAATACCTCCCCTCTTCAATACCTCCACCTCTTCAATACCTCCACCTCTTCATACTCCACCTCTTCAATACCTCCACCCTCTTCAATACCCTCACCCCTCTTCAATACCTCCACCTCTTCAATACCTTCCACCCTCTTCAATACCACCTCTACCTCACCTTCAATACCTCCACCTCTTCAATCCCTCCACCCTTCCAATACCTCCACCTCTTCAATACCTCCCCTCTTCAATACCTCCACCCTCTTCAATACCTCCACCTCTTCATACCTCCACCCTCTTCAATACCCTCCACCCTTCAATACCTCCACCTCTTCATACCCTCACCTCTTCAATACCCTCCACCTCTTCAATACCTCCACCTCTTCAATACCTCACCCTCTTCATACCTCCACCCTCTTCAATACCCTCCACCTCTTCAATACCTCCACCTCTTCAATACCTCCACCTCTTCAATACCCTCCACCTCTTCAATACCCTCCACCTCTTCAATCCCCTCCTCCTCTTCAATACCCTCCACCTCTTCAATACCCTCCACCTCTTCAATACCTCCTTTCAATCCCTCCACCTTTCATACCCTCCACCTCTTCAACCTCACCCTCTTCATACCTCCTCTTCAATACCCTCCACCTCTTCAATATCACCTCTCATACTCACTTTCAATACCTCTCATTACTACCTCTTCAATACCCTCCACCTCTTCAATACCCTACCTCTTCAATACCCTCCACCTCTTCATATACCCCTCCCTCTCTCTTCAATACCCTCCACCCTCTTCAATACCCTCCACCCTCTTCAATACCCTCCACCCTCTTCAATACCCTCCACCCTCTTCAATACCCTCCACCCTCTTCAATACCCTCCACCCTCTTCAATACCTACCCTTCATACCTCCACCCTCTTCAATACCTTCCACCCTCTTCAATACCTCCACCTCTTCAATACTTCCACCCTCTTCAATACCCTCCACCTCTTCAATACCCTCCACCTCTTCAATACCCTCCACCCTCTTCAATACCTTCCACCTCTTCAATACCCTCCACCCTCTTCAATACCCTCCACCCTCTTCAATACCCTCCACCCTCTTCAATACCCTCCACCCTCTTCAATACCTTCCACCCTCTTCAATACCTTCCACCCTCTTCAAATTAGTATGAGAAACCAAGGGACTTTCTCAGGTACTTTGTATCACTCCTAAAGAAGAGTGATCTCAGCTGGCTGCTTTCACTGCCCATAAAGATCTCAAGGATAATCCATAACAGAATAAAGGAAGCTCTTCAACTCCCTCTTCTCTCCCTTCTTTTCATTTTCCTTCCTGTCCTTTATTTTAAAAAAATGTTTACACAATGTATATTCCTCCTCCTTCTGCTCTTCTTCTTGTTACACCCAGTGTGTATTTGATGAATTTTGAACTTGATTCTAGATTTCTACATTCAACTCGTGAATTGACATATTTTTGGGTAAAGAATGTGTAAGTTGAAATATCAAACAATTCTATAATATATTCCAGTTATCTAGAAATAGAGGAAAAAAACTTTACTAGAAAGCGCATTAATGTTCTTGTTGAGCAACGACAATACCCTCCACCCTCTTCAATACCCTCCACCCTCTTCAATACCCTCCACCCTCTTCAATACCCTCCACCCTCTTCAATACCCTCCACCCTCTTCAATACCTTCCACCCTCTTCAATACCCTCCACCCTCTTCAATACCCTCCACCCTCTTCAATACCTTCCACCCTCTTCAATACCCTCCACCCTCCACTAAATATAAGAGGTGAACAAGCAGATTTCCAACAGGGAGATCCTGTACAGACCAAATTGGTATATTACAAACCATTATAGAACAATCTGAGGAGTGGCAATCACCATTATATATTAACCCTACTTCAGAAAGGCCTTTGAACAACCACCAAGAAATATGGAAAGTTCTTCGACATTACAGCTTATCCACGAAAATAGTCAAAACTAATCCAAAAACTATATAAAAACACTTAATGTCAGGTCATTCACAAAAGCAATTTTTCAGAACTATTCCAAGCTAAAACTGGAGTCCAACAAGGATGTCCACTTTCCCCAATAATTGTTTCACTAGTCATTTATTGGATCATGGAAACACACGGCATAAATTGGACCTCCTCTCTCTTTCTTCTTCCTCTTCTATTATCATTAACATTATCATCATCATCATCAATTTTGATATTTGTACCATTGTACTTAATCTTCTTGCTAGACCAAGTGATCAAGCTTTCCGAGCTTTCCAGTCCAACCCTGGTGCTCAACAGACCTTAACCATCAGTCATCTAGAGAGTCAAATTGCTTCCAGTTTTGCCCTCAAGTCCTCTAATGAGTATCAGTTTTGGTTGGAAACGTATATTCGGTATCTATCTCAAGAAGGTAAGTTGTTCGACATCTGCCTTGCTGTATAGTTCAAATTTGATATCACAGGGGTCCTTATCAGGCATGCACACGAGAATTATAAGATTTACCAGTATGCCGACACCTTTGAAAACGTTACTCAAATATTTTGGAAGACAACATGGTGAAATGAATGTGTAATGTATAAAATTGACTCAACTACTTCTTTAGTCAACAAAAACAATTGAAATGGTAATGCTTTACTTATAACCCAAATAGAAAGGACGATGTCTGCGCACCCAGTCAGGATAAACACTGGTGGAAAGTGAGAAAATCACTTTTTGTGATATTTTCAATGATAATGAAAGAGATTTTAATGATGATTACAACTGATAGAAATCCAGCATACATATTTTGTGTGAAAGTTATGCTTTTCATAATCACACCGATATTATTGGTTTTGGAGAATTTGTTGAAATGAAATCTCTATTTTTGCAATTAAAAAAGTGTTTACACTTCCAAAAAAGATCTACAACTCTTTTATTTTACAGGTTTAGAATCCAAACTAAGAGAAATCTGTGATGAGCTTCTAGGACCTGTTTACAAGTCTTCCTCCTCTTCAAAAACCTGGTCTAAATTTGTTTTGGTAAGTCGATTGAAGATGAAATATTAAAAAATGATACAATCTATAATAATAAAAGAAAGAGCAAGTCTGTCTGTGTGTGTGTGTATGTTGACTACAGAGAAAATCAGGCTACTATCTGCTATGGAAATTAGCCAGTTCATTAACAATTTTATCCATCTGATGCAAGACGTCGAGATTTTTGCGATTTATGTCAATGTTACAATGGCCATGTGAAAATTTGAATCAATTTTATTTGATCCCTAAGATTTACAATGCAATTTTTTAAACAGGAAGTGAGGAAGCTGGCACAATACACAGATTTAGATTCATTACTCAGTCACAATACACACAGACATCCTTCAAAGTTTAAATCACCATATTATGTTTTGATGCGTTGAAATTTAACATTGACTACATATATATATATATAACATATCCCAGAACTGTACTCCCTATGTCCACTTTATCCTGCTATCAATACATTGTATAGAAGGAATGGAGTTGACTTCACTCAGCCCTTTGTTATTATTTTTGGACCGCGAGTTGGGTGATTAGGTCTCACTAAAATACATAAATCAGACTATAAAGATTTAAGGTCACACGTAGTTATGTGTCTGTTTAGGTTTCATCTTGCAGGTAGATTTGAGTAGTTTACCAAATGCATAACGTCAATACGGAACTATTCATTACATTCATGTATATCAGCATTCCTTTCTCTCTCTCTCTTTCACTCACACACAACCACACATGGTAGGGGGAGGGAGAGAGAGCGAGAGAAAGGGAGAGAGGATGGGTGGGACAGACTATAGAATGCTAACCAGTTGTTTGACCAATCAAAATACGGTATAGGTGTTTTTCCCCCCAAAATCACTCTGACGAACCGAAACAAAAGCAAATATTGTATACAAAGCTCTGTCAATTTCTGTATTTGTTTTACTTTTTGATTTTCTCTGTTTACTAATCAGCACCGATTTCTCTGTTCACAATATCTCCTCCCTGACGTTCATCATAAATGATCAAGAGTTATCTCAGCTAAGGTCTCATGCTCACAATCAATAACCTTAGTTGATATGATTCTAGGTGCTATTCTTGTTTTTTTCTCCTTTGGTGTGAGGACTTTTGCTAGTCGTGATGATTGCCATGTCACTCAGGGTGACCGGTCACTTGGAGAGAGACAGACAGACAGAGAGAGGGAGCTGGACGTCTTTATGTGGATTTGTTTGTGCATCGTTGTAAAGCATGTGCTTAGACTTACACGTGAATGGTTAATTATACAAGTTAAAACAAATAGTAGCCCTTCAGAGCGAATAAGCCCACAGAGCCGGAATTTATCACAGCTTCTCTAGCATGAAACGAACAATATCAATTGCTTGCTATCCTTTGGATAGGACGCTAGTCTATCACAGAGTACTTTCCACCAGATCTAACAGACCCAGCTACCTGACAGGGGGGGGGGGGGGTCAGAAAAAAATCTCAACTGCAATCGAGATCGATTTCAGGCCCTTTTGCATGTCAAGGGAGTGCTCTACCAATTGAGCTATTGGGACCCTCTTCTACAAATAAACCTTATATTGCTTATCATTACAGTTTTTATGGGAAATTTGAAATCAGTCGACACTTTCCCGACACTTTCCCAAAATTTGTACTGAAGAACTATTTTAAATTTTCTGTTTCAGAAAACAAAATGGGAGGATAAATCTGTCATTTAAAAAAAACAAAAAATTAATAATTGTTTTTTTTTTTCCTCATCAGGGAGTGGACAAACACAGCATCCTGCGCAATGTGTTACCCTCAGTTGGAGCAGATCTACGATTTCAGCGTCTTTACACAGAATACAAGGAACAGTTGGACATGATTCAGGATGGATGATTATAATGATAATAGGATGTCTATGACATATTGCAACTTTTTCCTATGGCAGCA
>NC_088362.1:106541812-106569312 GCF_034508935.2 Berghia stephanieae | reverse complement strand
AACATCACCAAAAGTGAAATTGAACATGCCATGGAACGAATGAGGGATGGTAAAGCAACAGGCCCTGATGAAATATCTGTAGAGGTATTAAAAAGCCTAGGAGATCTAGCAATTGATGAACTTCACATATTATTCAACAATATATACAATACTGGGAAAATTCCAGAAGATCTCTGTAACTCTATTTTCATAGCAATACCAAAGAAAGCAGGTGCAGTCAGATGCGAAAATTTTAGAACTATAAGTTTAATAAGCCACATCAACAAAATACTGTTGCGTATAATTATCAACAGGCTAAGGAATAAGATTAACCCCGAAATCGCAGAAGAACAATATGGATTCCAACCTGACAGAGGGACAAGGAACGCAATATACCTCCTCCGTGTTTTAAGTGAAAGAGCTATACAGGTTCAGACCCCACTATACCTCTGTTTTGTCGACTACAAAAAAGCTTTTGATAGAGTACGCCACGAAGAAATACTAAAACAACTGCACTCCATTGGCGCTGATGAGAAAGACCTCAGACTCATGCAAACATTATACTACACCCAGCAGGCATCTATCAAAATCGGAAACTCTACAGGAAATTCCATTCCTATTAAGAAAGGAGTCCGTCAAGGGTGTGTTGCCTCACCAGATCTGTTTAATCTATACCAAGAAACAATCATGAGGGGCATAAATAATATGGAGGGAATAAAAGTGGGAGGTCACAACATAAATAATATAAGATACGCAGACGATACGGTACTCATTGCAACATCAGAAATCCAACTTCAAAAGATTGTTGACAAAGTGGTAGTAGATAGTGAAGCCAAGGGAATGGAAGTGAATATCACCAAAACGGAATGCATGGTAATACAGAAAAACCCTGAAAACAACAACACCTGCAATATAACGATTCACGGCGAGCAACTTACCAACGTAGAAAGTTTTAAATACCTAGGTTCAATAGTGACAACAGATGGAAGATGTAACCGAGACATACGAGCAAGAATAACTCAAGCCAAACAGGCCTTCATGGACCTGGGAAACATTTTGAAAAACAAACAGATGTCGTTCGGGATTAGATTCCGAGTCTTGAAGTGCTACGTGTGGCCAATCTTGTTATACGGATGCGAAAGCTGGACTACAAATGCAGAAACACAAAAGAACATTGAAGCTTTTGAAATGTGGTGCTTGAGAAGGATGCAGAGAATATCGTATACTGCACACAAAACGAACGAAGAAGTGCTAAAACAAACATACCAACAAAGGAAACTAATGCCCTTAATAGTGGATCGACAACTATCCTTTTTCGGACACATAGTAAGGAAAGATAAGAATGAATACCTGGCAAGTTGTGGAAAAATACCTGGTAAACGCGCCCGGGGGAGACAAAGAAAAACACTCATAGACCAACTGAAGGGCTTCACCAGCCTAACAATCCAAGAGCTGTTTGAAAAGGCAAGAGACAGGGAGGAATGGAGAGAGATAATTCATGCAGTATCCGAAGCCTGGACCAGGCATGGAACCTAGAAGAGAAGAAACTAAAGAGAGAGAGAGAGGGGGGGGGGGGGGGATGTAACTTTTAAAATGCATACTTTAATTCACTTTTTGCGCTAAAGGGCATGTTTGCAAATAGAGGGTCAAACAAAGAAACGGTTCATCGAACCACATGTGGGAGAAATAATAATGGAAGCACAATTTTCTGGCAATCGGGTCTGAAGTTCAACTGCCAGCCAAGAGAGGCTGATAAAATTCTTAAAACTTCGCTTTTGCTTTAACACTGGGACCATGGCCTACTCCCAATTTTTTTTCCCTCATGCAGAACTTGAACACTCAAACTTGAGAGGAAAATCATATTTAAATAAAAACTGGTACGAATTTGGTTCTTGTCATGTTATGGATACAGAGCACCCAATCACCTTTTAATTGTAATGATAAATAGATAACATGGGTGAGGTACCCGACTTATGACCAGCAGGTCCTCATCAATGCTATCAAGTTCATTCACAAGTATTTAGACAATCTATTCTTAAACACAAGTCAAAAGTGATAGACAATCATTTACCCATCACAGTCCAGCATTGTCCTTTACTACGACTTGTGGTTTTGCACTCGCTATGTAATCCACAATCCACTCTTACAAATCAATCTAAATAAAGTCAGGGCTGATGACTGACACTGCTTTCATCTCAAGATAGTATCATCAATGTCATCCACTGGTGTCTCCTTCTGGTTGGCCACTTTTCTTAGACACCTACCCATGGCCTCCTTAAGGGATTCCTGCATACCTTTGTCCAGAGAGCTCAATATTTCCTGTCAATAACAAAGAGACAAAATAATTATTGGCTGACAAATAGCTACAACAAAGAACAAAATGATTTTAGTCCCTGCTTGATTTAGTAGACAGAATTTCCCTCAGCCAGAATGGCATTGAGTCTTCATCTGATTATCAGTGCCCATCAATTATTTCGTGTTTCATTTACTTGTCCAGGCCTGACAATTCAGTTACAAAAAAAAAACCCCAAATAAAATTGGACTTAACCTTTACCGCCACTCCCTAAAACGCACCCTATTCACCACATGTGTGGTCTTTTAGACCCGCCTATAGCTAAATAGAGATTTATTTCTTACGTCTCATTCGCCACTCGCGGGTCCTCTAAGACCCGGTGACTTGGGAAGAGAGAAGTATTTTGTGCCACCGATTCGCCACACACACACACACACACACACACACACACACACACACACACACACACACTCACTCTCTCTCTCTCTCTCTCTCTCTCTCTCTCTCTCTCTCTCTCTCTCTCTCTCTCTCTCTCTCTCTCTCTCTCTCTCTCTCTCTCTCTCTCTCTCTGTGTGAATAATATTAATAATAGTAATAATAATAATAATAATAGTAATAATAATAATAATAATAATAATAATAATAATAATAATAATAATAATGAAGATGATGATGATAATGATGGTGATGATGATAATAATAATAATAATAATAATAATAATAATAATAATAATAATACGGTAATAATGGTGATGATGATGATAATATAACAATATAATAATAATAATAATAATAAATAATAATAATAATAATAATAATAATAATAATAATAATAATACGGTAATAATGGTGATGATGATGATAATATAACAATATAATAATAATAATAATAATAATAATAATAATGATGATGATGATATTAATTTGATAATAATTTGTGTGTTGGTACGTTATATTCGGCTGGTGATGTTGCGAGTTTAAAAAAATAAATAAACGCACAACATCATCTGCAGGTTTGATATCCCAATTCCTTATGTGCTCATTGTGTTGTAACGGAAATTTAAATAGGATTCCACAGTCTGACGTCACGTCCGCCTAGTGCTGAGGAGGTTTACATTCATGTTCCGTTTGGTCTGGTAGCTCCAGTGTGGTGCTGTCCTTGAATGCAAACATGGATTGGTGAAGGGAGAGATGCTTTTTGTCCTTAAATATCTGAGGCAAAAACGTCTTGTTCCTCCTTACTGTCCCCACAAGAGTTAGCTTTTGGCGCAGCAGTTTTTGGGACAGCTCGAAGTCTGTGAAGTAATTGTCACAAGTGACGTTCCTTCCAGACTGAAAATAGCGCTGGACCAGGTTTAGAACAGTAGATGCTCCAACACTGCTGGCTGTTTTGGGCTGTGTTCCCTTTCCAAGATATGGTATGCCGTAGCACGGAAAGGTGTTGGCGGCATCACACACCCAAAATATTTTGATGCCATACTTGTCAGGCTTCGAGGGGATATACTGCAGAAAGGCACAACGACCACGGAAATTGACAAGTTGCTCGTCTACTGTGAGGGCTTCTCCCGGCGCATAGTGCATCTGAAGGGCAATCTGGAACTTGTTCCAAATGTCCCTGATTGGAGCAAACAGATCCCTGGCTCTTCGTTGGCTTCTCGTCAAACCGCATGTAAGTCAAAAGAGACGAAAAACGGTTCCGAGAGAAACAAGCCCGTAAAATTTGCAGTCCATCCAAAACATCGAACAACATCTTAATATCTGTCATGTTTTCCTTCCTGGAGCCTGCATACAGCAAGCACCCAATAAGGGCAGAGATCTCATCCCTTGTGCAGACTGTCCATTTCATGCCTTTCACCCTCCTCCCTTCAATATTTGTGTATTTTACGCACTCGTCGATCATGAACGCCGTGAAAAACAGCAGAAAGGCGCTCTCTGGTGTCTCCACATGTCCTGTTGCGGGAGTGCGGTCATGAGGTAACCTCAAAATATTGCGGGCTGGCGTTTTGGTAGCTGCAGGTTTGGTCTTACTCCAATCTACCATCCATGACTTGTAGCAGCCAGCATCTGAAGCGATGTCGTTGGCAACCACGGGCAACAGCTCGGTGTTGGTTGCAACCACAGGCAATAGCTCGGTATAGTTGTAGAAATATATCGATATTTTGTAAAAGCAGAAGAAATAATATTTGTAAACTGTCGCGGGCAAAACGAGTAGAAAGGGTCATGAGTACACTTGACATAGACTACACACGACTAGGTCAGGTCATGACTCGGCGCATTCTTTTAGGACACAACAAGATTATTTTGTGGAATCATGCCAAAATCGACGTTCAAAAATAACCCATTACAACCAATTGATACCAAAGTCAGAAAGTGCACTATAAATTAGTATTGCGTTGATCACTATGTTGTATTGTAAATACAGAAACATCTGTGTAAATAGTAATCTATTAAGACATTCTCCTTGCCACTATTCCAATAGACTTATACAAAATATCTATAAATTTTGCTTTTGGCAAAAAGAATGCCAAATTGGCAACCATAATTGATACGTTAGTAAGTGACACGTCGGGCACGCGGGTGGCGAACGTATTCCTCTCTTTGCTTGTCGGCGGGTCTGAAAGACCACGCGAGTGGCGAATGGGGCATGAGGAATAAAACTCTCTTTGTGCGTTACCGGGTCTAACAGACCGCGCGAGTGGCCGCGCTAAAGAATTTTATAGGGTTGTGAAAAAAATTCATATAAAATACAATTTCCATGAAAATTAAAAAAACAACTCAATCCACATAACACAAAATGGTTGAAGGAAGCATATCTAGAGTTTCAAGTTTTTATTTACTCATTCAAAGACACAATGACAGAATATGTACTTGGGGTGGGTCTAATAGACCCACGAGTGGCGGTAAAGGTTAAAAAAATAAATAATAAAAAATAAAAATCATCCATATGTAAGGTAGATTTTCCTAAGAGCTTGAAACTCAGTACAATAACGGGCGAGTATGTGAAATTCACAAGGTTCCATTTTTGTATATTGGAAAAAAATTTAAACCAATGTCTTACCTGATAGACAGTCTCTTTCCCTTGTCGCAACTTCAACACAGAGACCAAAGCAGCTTCGGAAGCAGAGCGTACCATTGTGTTCTTCTCCTTAGTTCCCATCACCAAGGCTGGGACAACCAACTGGTCATCTTGGAATCGCTCTTTCCTGGCATCGGCGATGAAACTGACAACTTGTGCCACCAACAATTTGATGTCATTCGAGTCATTTTTCATCATGGTCTGCAGGCAAAAACATCACTAATAATGAGCATTCAAGAAAGAAAAAAAAAATAATTCCAATAACAATAATTCTAGACAATTTTCTTTTGGTTCTTTCCTCTGTGAGTACAAAAAAGCTACAATATGTTGTAGTTTGGCAGTGGCATAGTCTTTGCTTTATACCATCAACTGGGGCTACTTAGGCCACCCGGGGTAACTTAGGCCACTTACTGAAAACAAGATTGCTTATCTTAAAAGATAAATTACATGTAGCTTTTATCTTTTAAATAATTAGAACCAAATAGATCTAATATTATATATATTCTACTAAGTGGCCTAAGTAACCCCGGTTGACGGTACTGAAAAAGGTACTGATTCCCCGCCAAGCCACCCTAGATAAATTGGCAGCAATGAACTGTGGCTTATGCCTAGGGTATTCCAGCCTTCTTTTGGAAGAATAATTTCCCCTTTGTGATAAATAAAGGAAATTTAATTTAATATTATTTATTTTTCATTTTGCAATGCAAAATAATCAATAAAACTTTCACTATTGCTTACAATATTATTCTCTTTGGAGTAAAGAAATCTGAAAGATTCAAAATCGGCGATAAACTTGCAGCCAGTAATAAGAAATAACAAAAGCTCAATATAACCTCTGACAAAATCATTTGCTCTCCTACGACTCTTTGAAGAATCAGGAATTTTTTTGAAATAATTTGAAATAAGATGAAAAGAAATCCTTTCAAAAACTTTTTCACATATTTAGATAAACTCAGTTTAATAATAAAAAAACAACAACAAAAAAAAAAAAAACCAACACCAAAACAAAACAACTACATACTTTTACAAGAAGGGTCAAGATCTCTGACACAACTGATGATTTGACATCTGTTTTCAGCAAATAGTTGAGTAAATGACCGGCTGCTCTAAGGCCACTCTGACTGATGGGGATCTGTGGAGAAAAAAAAAGTTTTATAAAAAGACTGAAAATACTGACCAAGGAACAAAACCCTTCTTTATCCAACAAATAAAACAATTAAATTATTATTATAATGGTATGATAAAGCGCCAGTATTCATGAATAGTGCTCAGAGGTGCTTAGCAATAGTTTTTTTGGTACCACCCAAATTCATTCATTCAACTACCAAATAACCACAACAGTCATACACACATCTCTTGTTCGAAGTTAATATTAGAATCACGATAAGCAGAATGAAAAAGATTTGTTTTCAGATGCCGCTTGAGGGAAAGAATTCCATACGATTGAACTGAAAATGCAAAACCATGCTCAGAAAACTTTGTTCTTGGGATATTTTTCTCCATAAACAAAGAGCTGGCTTATCGCAAAGTCAGATATTGATATATAATGTAACAAGGCATTCAAGGTATTCAGGTGATGTATGGTGAAGGCAATTGTAAACAAAACATGCGATTTTGTATATTCCTCTTTTCTCTATTGAAAGCCAGTGTAGTGACTTAAGGCCAGGTGTTATATTTATATGATCCCAGGGCTTTCACTTTATAACTATGTGAGCAGCTTTGTTTTGCATCAACTGTAGTCTGTTCAGCGATGTTTTTGGTCGGCCGCACAGCAGAGAGTTACAATAATCCAAGCGACTGGTAATGCGGCCATGGATAAGTGTTTTAAGTGTTTTACAGGTTTCCTCATCAATAAGATCATTTGGAGGGCGCTATGAACTGCCTGACAACACTTTGTTATTTGTACGTTCATATCTAGTTGAGTGTCAAAAGGAAATTAGTAATTTCTGAAATTATTATTATCATCATTATTATAGTAGTAGTAGTAGTAGTTCTGAAATTATTATTATCATTAGTGGAAGAAGAAGAGAAGAAAAAGTAGTTATTATTACTATTATCATTATTTAAGTATTACTGAGAATTAAAAATTCGTAATTTTCCATACAATTTCGTATTGGCTCAGAAATTTGTCTAAATTTAATAAAATTACAAAAACTTTGTAAGATTTGGCAGGTGTGCAAATAACCCACATCACATGTTTTACGTATTACACACCCTGTCTGCGGCAATACACTTGGAAATGGCAGACATGATGTCCTTCTTCATCACATCAGTGGTCCATACTAGGTCTGGAGACACCTTGAGGGCCACACTGAGTGCCATGCCATGACTGTGACGAACAGTCCACTCCAGACTGGGATCCGTGTCTGAAAATGAAAATAAGAAAAAAGCAAATACTAAGCTCCTAAAAGTAAAAGCTGTGGATTGTAGATAATTTTGGATAAAAATGAACACTACAGCTTCAAAAAAAAAAAAGAACAAGATATTTAAAACTGAATGTTTCGAGCTGAAAACCCTTCTTAAGCCTACATTTTATGAATGTGATCTGAAGGAGAGTTTTGATCCTGAAACATCCTGTTGAATTTTGTTACATTTTATTAAGTTGTTTTATTATTTTTATTCAATTCTTCATAAAAAAAAAAAAAAATAATAGTTGATCACCTCACTCTATGAATTTACAAGGTTATACTTTTTTAGAATATCTATAACATACCACTCTGTTTATATAATATAAGAGTCAAGATAACTTAAATTGGTAGACACGGGTATCACAAGCACAGGGAAAGGTTTTAGTCAGTTTGTTTTTTCAGACCCTTATTCACCCAGCATTGATTGGGTAACTGGGTCTTTTACATCTGGCAGTAAGTACTTCGTGGCAGGGGGGGAGGCAAGTAACTTTTATTGTCCATTTAACACTAAGGAGACCAGGATATAGCCTTTCACCGGGAAACATTTTAAAGGTCAATTTTACAACCTACAGCCAAGCACTAAATCAAAAGTGTAAATTAATTTGAGGATTAAAGCAAATATTTCAAAAAATATTTTTTTTAAAAAGTGATCTGTAGAAAAGGGGGTCCTGATTGCACAGTTGGTAGAGCACTCGCTTCACTCGCAAAGGGATCAAGATGGATTTTGGGTGCTGTCGAGATTTTTTTCTGACCCCTCTGTCTATCCAGTAGTGAATGGGTAGTTGGGTTTGTTAGATCTGGTGGAAAGTACTTTTTGATAGACCAGCATCCTATCCTAAGGATAGCAAGCAATTACTATTGTCCGTTTCACGCTATAGAAACCGGGATTAAACTCCAGCTCCATGGGCCTAATGGCTCTATAAGATGGAAGGAAAGATCTGTAGAAAAGAACTGAATCAGTCTAAAACAGTGACGTGTATTCTGTGTGTCTAAATATACATCAAATATTACCTAATAAATGTTGAACCACTAAATCCCTCAGTTCTGCCTCTGGCAAACAAGTGCAGAGACTGCCCAAACAACCAGCGCCTGTCATTCGGGTGCTGTCATCCCCTGATGCCAAAAGGCCGAGGAGAGTCTGGGTCAATTGCTTTCGACTTGCATCCGCCATTTTAGCACCAGCTCCAATCACACAGAAGCGAAGGGCCTGGACAAATGTGTCTCTGGAAAACAAACAAACAACAACAAAATAATTAAAAAGTGTGAAAACACTGACTTCATTGCAGAGCTGCCATGCTAGATGCCAGTAAACAAGGACTTATCCGAACCAGCGACTCAGTAAACAAGGAAAATATGTTTAAAAACATCAGGATTTTTACTAAAATATCTGCATTTTTTACATAAAATTGTTCTCACATCCAAGAGAGAGTAAAATTAATCCTTACTATTATTCTTGTATTAATCTCAATGCTTTAGACTAATGATAGTTCAAGTATTTGTATTGAAATCCAAAAGAAAGCTGCTCTAAACAGTAAAGCCTTCCAGATCAGTCATGTTACTTGTGTAAACTTAAATAAATCATCTATGAAAAAAGGAAAGGAAAAAATGAAGATTTTTTTTCTTTTAAATGACATTTAAAAGAATCGAGATAATCCAAAGAGAAAAAAAGGAGAGAGAGAGAGAGAGAGAGAGAGAGAGAGAGAGAGAGAGAGAGAGAGAGAGAGAGAGAGAGAGAGAGAGAGAGAGAGAGAGAGAAAGAGAGAGAGAGAGAGAGAGAAAGAGAGAGAATGAGAGAGGGAGAGAGAGAGGGAGGGAAAGAGAGAGAGAGAGAGAATGAGAGAGAGAGAATGAGAGAGGGAGGGAGGGAGAGAGAGAGAGAGAGAGAGAGAGAGAGAGGGAGGGAGAGAGAGTGAGAGAGAAAGAGAGAGAGACGACTCACTTGATGGATGTGTCCTCTGATGTTTTGAGGCCAGTGATAAGCTCGTTGAAGAGAGGGTCGGCTCTTGTGTGAATAAGGATAAGTTTTCCAAGAGCAGAGGCAGCTCGTAGCCTGACCGTTCTGTTGGGGTCATTGATAGCCTTGACAAACGTTGTCTGGAGCTGGGGCAGGAAAGGTTTCAACATGATGCCCACCTGAGGAATGAAATATGTATTGTCATCATTAGAATGAGCCACTTGATCTAGTTACATTGCTATATATGGTACAGTATTTGCTGGATTCTACAGTGCTGATGGTGACAAAAAGTGAAAAAGTAGGAAACTGTTGAACGATTGCCTTTAAGTCCCATTTTTACTGCACTAAACCCCACCTTTAGAGTAATTGAATTGGTAGACTATCATTGATACTCTAACTTCTGAAGAGTGGGGAACTGCACCTGTGTGTGTCACCACACATCAACTTTCTCATTGCTAGCACATTGTTTCGAGAAAATGTAATTTTAAAGGAGGAAATTCCTCCTCTGGACTCCAAAATCTCGGATTTCCGCGGATTCGAGGAAAACCATCAGCACTGATTCTAGCATGCTCTCCAACACGGCACACAGGAGCTTGTATCATAAGTTGTTACCTCTCATGAGCATCAGTTTTCGGCACGCTAAGATTCTAGTAAGTTTGTTTTTTTGGCTTCTCCTGAGAGCGTGCGTGCATCCATTGAGTACTGCATTAATTGTCACCAATTGTGAATACAAATTACTTTTTTCGAACCATGAATTTGTCTTATACAAGGTCTCATGGTCCAGAGCTTGGGACTAAGACAGTCAACAATGCTTTTTCAACTTTTTTATACAACTATCACTGATAAGTATTGCTCTTTAATTTTACAAAACAACTACTGCCTTAACATAAACCCCATAGACTGAAACATGAAGCCTTGTTTACAGATACGACCTACTTTGGATCCTTTAACACTAATACTCCAAAAACAGAGAATGAATGAAATTGCACACCAATTCCTTTGGCACGATACTTTTTTTGTTTTGTTTTCTTTTTAAAAAAATCTTTTCCCTCAAGATAGTCATGGCTGAGTGCTAAAACCACTTTACTCCATTTAATAATTTGTTTGTATTTTACTTGTTTAATAGAGAATAAAGCGCTTCCAATAAATCAGCCATATATCAATTACAGCCTTGGCAAGAAAGTTAAACAACGTGCAAATTTCTGAGAAAAAAAATCTGTATCAATGCAAAAATGCATAATTTCAAACAATAAATCTATGAATTGTACATTTTAAATCACTTTAGAATTGATGCACTTAGACTTAATCACGTTTTAACCAATTTTCTTTTAAAATTTAAATTAAATAATCTGAATCTTGAGGGCGAAAAAAATCCAAATTGACCAATTTTGGTTCCAAATAAATGTGTCTAATGTAGTGATAAAACTGAGTATAAGTGGCAAGGCTGTATCGGAGTCAGGGAAATGAAAATGAAGAGACAGTAAAAATATTCTAAGACCTAGATTTTGGCAGTGCCTACAATGGCCAAAGAGATTAAACCAAAACAGAGAATAAGTAAACCCAAAAAAGCAATTGATCTGTGCGTGAATTTTGAGATGACTGGATCATTCAAATCATTCAACGTAGTGGATGAATATCTCAGTTTGGTTTTCACATTTGATGTTTATGTTCTGAATCGTATAATTTATAATAATCGACAAAGTTGTTTCTTTTCCTCTGGTTTAGATGATCTTGACATCTATTCTAAAAAAAAAACCACAAAAAACGTTGAGCCTTTATATAGAATTTATTATCACAATATCCACTAATTCTGTTCAAAGAGCTTACAAGTGGTCCCAAGCCAACAGCAACAACTGATATTTAGGATGAGACATGATGCCTGCTATGTGCTATGTTTTTTTAACAGAACCAACGCTGTTTCCAGCCAGGTACTCATTATATATCTGGGTATAGTGAGAGAAAGTGAGTAAAGAGCCTTTTCAGAGAACTCAAGTTTCTGCCACCTAAAGTGGAACTTGAACCAGGATCCTGTAGGTCAAAAGCAATTTTCATTACCACACGACTGTAAAGCCATATTTGAAGTTCAGTAATTTCATGATAAATTATTCTTTTTTTTTATCAGGACGTGACGTTGTATTAATCAATAACTTTTATTTACCTTTCCTAAGAGCATGGAAAGGGTATCCAAGACAGCCACCTTTAATGTCCATGAGAAACGATCGCCTAAAATCCTGATGAGGGGACCAGTGATGTTGACTACAGATGGTTTGAGAGCATCTGCTCCCGTCACAGCAATCACCTCTCCCAGTCCGAGCGCTGCCATTTCCTTCACATCGGCTCCTCCATTCAAAAGACCCTCACGGAATATGGGTAGAATTGGTGCAATGCCCTAAAAAAGATAAGGTTTTTAAACGCTTTACAAATCGAATAAAAAATTAAAACCTGAATTTGACTGGTGCTTCATATAGGAAATTTGTGTGTTGTAGCACAAGAAATGCATTTTCAAAAAAAATAAAAAACTAATATAAAGTGCATTGAGCATTATATAATTTTGAAAATGCACTCAGCAAATGTCATCTAATATATTATCATTACTTATTATTACTAGAATTAAGAATGTTACAAAAAAATTCCTTGCACTCAACACATAGGCCAAATAATTTCAAAACCTATTACTTAAATTGTTTAAATCAGCCAGTCCTTCTTTTATCTGATTTTAAATGCTAATCTATTTTAGAAATGACATTATTATATTTTTAAAAATATAAATCTTAAAGCAAAATAGATTAAAATAGAATAAAATAAAATTCTCAGTGAAAATTTTTTCCTTAGGGCTTATCTTAATCTTAAGATAAAATCCAGTAATATAGCTGTCAGCCGCAGTGCAGGTCTGCAAAGTGAGCAATAGAGGCTAAATTTCTTGCTCAAGGAAAAAATGAGATGTTGACAGCGGGGCTCGAACACAAGGTTTCCTGGGTGGAAAGTGCAATGCCTTATCCACTCAGTAATCTCACCCCTCCAGCAATTCTTTTCTTCTTTTTGGATGCAATCATGTATTCAATAATATCTCCAAAAAAAATCAAATCCTAGAAGACACAAATCTTACTTTCTTGGGAATGCTGAAACCTGGCAGTTCTTCACCTTTGAAGTCAGACAAAGTAAATTTAACAGCCTGTCGGACACTGGTTATGTGATCATGTGTTTCACTCATGTCCATTTTCTATAATAATGAACAAAATAAGAAAAGGGGGTATATTGAGAAATTACGTCTTTTAGTTGTACAATGCTTATGACATATTTTAGTTAGTATTATGAATAAAATTATAACAAAAAAAACAAACAAAAAAGAGGGGGGGAAAAAAAAAAAAGGGGGGGGGGGGGGGGGGGGGGGGAGAGAGAGAGAGAGAGAGAGAAAAAAAAATCTAGCATGTCAAAAGAAAAATACAGCTTTAATAAATATTAGAGTACTGGAGAATTTCAAGGAAGGACAATTTACAAGTATAATATTTTTTTTTTATCTGCCAAGAATGCAAAGTGTTTGATAACCCAACCTGACTGAAGAAGTAAAATTGTGAAAATTTTCTTTCTTTCAACGAGTGAAACTAAAAAAATTAAAATGAGTAACTTAGCATCATATAGTGGACTGAAATTCCTACTCAATAATAATAATAATTATTGGGTAGCAATTTAGAACAGAATAAAAGTAAATATGACTCAGGCACAGAGAGTCATTCATTTGTTAAAATCTGTAAATAGAAATTTCATTGGAATAATTTGGAAGCGTTATCATGTGTCATTTCATGACATCATGCATACCTTTGTAATAGCATCAAGGCACTGCCAGCTTGCTAGAACAAGCTGTTCGTGTGATTTGGCAAACAAACCGATCAATCCACGGAATAGCTGGGGTAGGTAATCAGAAACATCCACTACTGTGTTGGCACAGAAGGCGTGTAGGATGAGCACAGCAGACTGGCACACTGATGCATCGCTGTTGTGTGTTATCTCAGACAGCAAATCCATCATGATGGTTTGCACACCGAGAGGATCATCTACCGACAACACAACATTCTTGCAGTAGATGAATTCCTTGGAAGAAAAAAAAAATCAAGACACTAGTGAGGAGGTTTGGGATGAGATTAAATTTTTCAAAATGCTGACATGGCTTTTCATAGTTAAAGATTACGTGGTCGTGTGGTATGACACTCGCTTTCGGATCTGAAGGTCCTGGGTTTCGAACCTCACTCGGCACATAGTTGAGTCCTTGGAGAAGGCTCTTTACTCAAATTCTCTCACCGTACTCAGGTGTAAAATGAGTACCTGGCCATTAACAGCACTGTCTCTGTCCGAAAAAAAATGTAATATTGCCTAACAGGCGTCATGTCCTGTCCTAAATGTTAAATGGTGCTGTTGGTCAGGGACCCCCTGTAAAGAGCTTTGAGCACGTTTAATGGATATCGCTCTATATAAAAGCTCAATTTGAATTCAATTTGAAAAGAAATTAGAAGAATTGAAATTCTTAAAAAACACTAGGATAACTCTCAATATTTGAAGGGAAATAAAAGCTATTACAAACAGGGGTTCGACTATCTTAATTATTATACTACTGTATTGTGTAAATTAACATAGATCGAAAAGAATCTTTTGAGCAATGAACAATCAAAATTGGTCCGTTATAAAGTATGTAGGTGGGTGCAAATGAATCTGGCAACAGGGTGGCCACATGGCAATTCCCAACATTAAATGGCCAATCATTATGCCCTAGGTAAATAGGTGATAGAATTACCCTAAATTTAATAAAAGTTTGCAAGATACTCGTATATCAATCTGTAAAATTCAGTTTAAAATTTAAAACATTTTTATTGATGGTAATTCTGTGCTTGTTGTAAAGAAATCAACATGGGCTTTATGGACAATTTTGACTCCTAATGCTTTTTTTTTTTTAAAGTAGAGAAAGAGAGAAGGGGGGGGGGGGGGGGGGGGAAAGAAGAGAGATAGATAGAGAGGGAGATAGAGAGGGGGAGAGAGAGAGAGAGAGAGAGAGAGTGAGAGAGAGAGAGAGAGAGAGCAAGAGAGAGGCCTCAAGGATAATAAATATAACAAGGGAAATAATCAAATAAATTAAAGGGACATAACTGCCCAAGAGGCTATTTTATTTCTTCCTCCGCCGCTGAGGCCATTACAAAGCGCGATATCGCATTTAAAATAACCCCCAATTTAAATGATTTTATCTTCCGCTGATACACATGAAATCTTTTCAAATGATTATTCATCCCCTTCATTTTATTTATCTTTATGCATAAAATTATTTAAATTTACATTAACTCATATTTCAGGAACCTCATTTATGGGCCTCATATATATAGTTCGAACCCCCTGGTAATCAACGAGTGGGAGTAAAGCTTGCATCAAGGGGCCACACGCAGAGTACTTGTTACTCTTTCAGCTCCTGGGAAGGTCTGAGTCAAAGGTCAAATCACCGTCCAGCAGACGGACCCAGCAACCCTGGGAGTGGCTGACCAGAAACTCAAGGAATGTGGGCGGGGTTGTGAGTTCAGCATGAGACACCATTTACCTTTCATTGAAGGGGGTGGATGCTATATGACCCTGCTTTACTTGGAAAGCAGTCCATGACCGGCGAAGTAAGTGCGATATGCAAGGTGGGGTGGGTGACCCATAACTCAATTCAGACTACTCTACTACCACTCATTTTTTTCTTCGCTTTTAAAAATAAAATTGTTTTTATTGGAATTTTTTTGCTAACAAGCTGCAGCTGTGATGAACGTGTATGTCAACAAAAGCTTTTTTTTTCTAAGATAATAAAATATTATTTTCCACCAAAATCTCAAGATCAAATTTTTTGAAGGAGTTTCCTATTAATTAGACACAAACTGCACCTTAAGTCATGATATTTTTAGTGCAAAGGTCGTGGAAATGCAGTAAACTCCAGCTTTCATTTCATACAATGGCCCCACTATGATAACCATGATGAATTACAACGCCAAATAGGCTCTTTGAATAGAAAAGGTAATGTGCCAAGCACATCTTATCAAAATCTATGACAGTTCACCATATATGGCAGTATAACATACCTGGTCAGCCTCTGGTGTGCCGACTTTCTGGCTGAGGGATGACATGAGTGCTGGTAAGATTTTCCCTAGGTGTTTGGCCAGAGCTTCACCAGCCACAGATGAGAGCAGGGACAGAGCTTTGGTGTTGACTGGCGGCGTCGTCAGCTGTCGGTTGAGATGTTGAAAAAAGGTTTTTTTATATTATGCTTCAACTGACTGCAGACAAATAATTATAAGAACAGCTGGCACGAAAGTGAATGGTTCGTATCCAACTTAAATTTGGGTTTCTCTCGGAAAAATATGATTTAAAAAATACTCAAAGAGCCTATTAGTTGATGGTGCAATAGGTTGAAGTTACAGTATGATTATGTTGTAATAGAGGTGACATGATATAGTAGTAGTTTTGTTTTGGAGTTCACTCCTTCCCACCTTTCTTAGTTAATTTTCCTCATCTCCCAGAGGATCAAATCATAACATTACAATTCTATTGTGACAGTTGGTAAAGATAGTATGCGCTTGGCTAAGAAGCTCATAACATTGCCCGCGACCAACACATAAAACTGTGCGTATCCATGAACGTTTATAGTCAGGTTAATACAGTTCAGTGAGCATTACTCATAAACGCGGATGGCAAAAAACAATGACAAAGACCTGGGTGACGTCATCTTCCAACTATCTATACATTGGGAGGTCCTATCTTTGACCGTTATTAAACATAATATCCTCCACCACAATATTCAATCTATCAGTCCTACCTGAGGCACTAGGTAAGGTAAGACAACTCGACTCCTGACTGCCATGACTTGAGTCAATCCATCCAGGGCCATCTCAGACAAATCTGGATCATTCTTAATCATACAAGTAAAAAATAATTGATAAAGGTCAGTGATAAAAAGGTTTCATCAAAATCATATAGAATATAATGCTTAAATCAAGCAGTGTCAATCTTGAATCATATCTTAAGGAAACTATATTATCATATCTTAAGGAAACTATATTCTTTATATATTTTTCTTTATACTTCGATCAACGAATGACCTCAAATTGAAAACACCCCGCTGTCGAGTGAAGGCTGGTGAACACGCCTTTCAGCATTCTGGTCCAAGGTTGTGGAATTTACTACCACTAGAGATACGTTCTTCGTCTTCACTAGAAGAATTCAAGCATTGATTGAAGACATTCTTATTCCGACAGGCTTTCTTTTGATTATGTGTATGATTAGCGTTGTTCGTGTACTGTGTTAGGGCTTAATGATTAAGTTAATCTATGTTATGCGCCCAAAGCCCTCCTGATGAAGGGATGTTTGGCGCACTATAAATCTATAACATTATTATTATTATTCTTTTAAAAAATTATAAACAAAAAGTGAATAATAAAAATAGAAAAGTAGATGAGAAAAATCATTAAATTTTCGGTGAAAAAAATAGATGTGGATGAGAGAGGGGTGAGGGATGACAGAAAATGTTTATCATAAAATATAGATTTGTACAGATGAGAAACATAAAGAAATTTCCCAGACCAGCAAATATATTTTAAAAACTAACAATCAAAATAAGGGTGAGGCAGGTGGTAATATTTTTTCTTCTTCATTTTTTGTCTCAAGTTGTTAAGTCAAATATAAATAAAAACTTTGCGACATTTTTTGTGATTCTACTCTTGTATACTGCTTCAATCAACAACCACCTGTCTTGAAGCTATAAGCTAAAGATATGTATGTTTTCATCATGATGTTGGTTGCCATTTTCTTTTTTTCATAATTTAAAAGTAAATTATGAGCAAATGACACAAATCTAAAAACTAAAAAAACCTTTAAAAAACCCAGCATTTTCCAAGTCAATATTTGAGTTCAGTAGAAAATAAACATTTTACTTATTCCATCTGGACAGTATTTGAAGTAAACAGGTCCTGGGCAAAATGAAAAAAATGTATGTGTTTTACCTCTGCATGACAGATTTACATAAAAAACAAAATAATACATTTAGCACTGTCGTTACAGGCAATGGTCACTTACCAATTTCTCTAAAAGATCAGGTAAAATTTCATCCAAGGCTCTCTGCCCGATATTCTGGTGTAAGTTGTCAAATGTGTGAGCTGCAGCTCCTCTGACCTCTTGGAGGGGGTCGACCAGTGCACGTTTCACTGTAGGAATAAGGCTATCCGCAAACACAATGACCTGTAAATAATGGTATTTTCAAATGAAACAATATCACCAAAACAACATAAAAACAATCATGGCCATATATATTATCATTGTGTTTTTATAGAAATGCATGGAAAATACCCCTCAATTATTTGATGCAAGCGAAAGTTGAGCTGCTTAAATTGATTAGTTTTTTAAAAATAAAATAGAGAGTGATATCTTGTGCTGATATGACCTAAAAGTGTCCCAAGTGTCATGAAAAACTTAAAACAAAACAAAAAACAACCAAAAAAATACCCCAAAAAACAGGAGAGAGATTTGAGTATTATGTCTATTTCTACTTTTTTTTTTTAACAATAGAATAAAATCAAATTTTTAAAACAATAAAAAAATATCTAAACAATAATATTAACAATAATAATAATAATATTAACAATAATAATAATAATAATAATAATAATAATAATAATAATAAATAATAATAACAATAATAATAATAATGTTTCATTATTTCTTTATAATTCTAATATTATTATAGAGTTGGTGGCTGGTGGTGGTCACGATGATGATGATGATGATGAGGATGATGATAATCGTAATTTTGATTGCCACAAGAAAAACAACGATTAAAGCCCCCATCCTAATAATAAAATTGATCAATTATTACGATAACTCTGTTCATCGCTAATCTATCCAAATTTTTCCAACCGATCACTCGATACTTACATGGTCCTTATTGGTGGAAGCCATGATCTCTGACAAACCGATACACACACCCTGTCTTTGATCCGCCTCCTCAGAATCCAACCCACTCTCCAAAATTGGAATGATTTCTGGCAACACACGCTCTCCGAGTTTACGAACCAGATCACCTAAAGTGCGGGCAGCAACCTGTATAAAATATATTCATATATCAAATTTTAATTTTAAAAAATAATAAATGAGAAAGAAAAAAACCCAAACAAAACAAGACACAAACTTTACAGCCCAATTTCCACTTAACATGCTCAGAATGCTTTACGATTCTTGAGTGATAATATTAATCATTACACTCACAACTTTTTGAAAGATAGATGAAGTGCAATAGAAAAATATTCATTCATAAAATCTAATTAGGACTTGCTAGTTAGCTTTGGTCCAATAGTATGACGCTCAGCTTACTAACTGAAGGTCAAAGTTTCAAATCCTACTGTGATTAGAGGAAAAATAAGTATTTGGAAAAGACGGCTTTTTACTCCTATGATCTCACCATACATAGGTGAAAAATAAGTACTTGGACAGTTACAGCCTGTATCTGGCAAAAAAAAAATACCCCAACAAATCGTAATCTTTCCTCACAGGCTGCATGATGCATCCTACATATTTAGTGTTGTTGGCTTGGGACCGACTAGATAAAAGCTCATTTTAATAAAATCAAACGAAAGAAATTCTATGAATCTAAAGTGACCTTGAGGATAAGTTGGATTAGTACCAAAATTTCTAGTTTCTAAAAAGTCGATGTTTGTGATTAAATCTTATGCCATATTAAAATGAAACAGAATTTATGAAGGATTTTCTTTAATGCATTTTATCTTTACGACATTCTTCATCACAGGAGGCAAAAGTTCAGATAATCACAAACAAGTCAATGAAATTGGTTTAAATTGGCAATCCAATTCTTGGTGTATATTAACAGACCTGTCTACTTGAAAATTTAAAAATTCTTAATTCTTAGGGGGAAAAAATTGTAGATGCTATAGTTAACTTTAAGGGGGTACGCGCTGGTCGAGAGGACGGTTTTACTATGAATTCCACTAAAATTATCGAAAATGAGATTAGGGCACTTTCAGGTAATTCAACCTTTCTTTAACACACTGAAAACATTCAAAAGGCTAAATTTTTACAAAAAAGTGCTTTAAATAATTTTTTTGTGACGCAACTATCGTCTAAACGCAAAGTTTTTCCGTCATTTTCGTCAGAATCAACGTCCGATAGTCCTTAGTAACCCGCACTGAACCCCGGCTTATTTGGTATTAGCAGAAATGTCAGGGAAAGGGCATTTCCGTTCTTTCACATTCTTTCGCGTATGTGTCACAGGTCGGCGGGGAAATCGAGAAATTCCAAGCCTATTTTCCTTTCTTTGATTGGCTGAAGAGACGTCTAGGAGTTATTTTTAGTAATTACCGTCATGGAAAATTTTAGCTCACATTCCAAGACCAATCGTAACCCGGTTTTCAGTCACGTGACATAACAACGGGTACATTTCCGGAGCATTCGACTACGTTTACTTACGCTTCGATTCGAACTGATTTTTGGTCGTTTCATGACAAACTTCACTCCATTTACTTATTTGCAAAGTTTTATCATCATTTTCCAAAGAACCAAGAATTGGTAGATAATCATTTCGACGCCTGGATACCGCTTTAGCCAGTAAGTATGTCTATTTATTTATTACTAGTGAAATCAGATTGACCGGTTACAGTCTCAAAGTGTGCATTCCATTCTAAAATGTAAACATTGACGATAGTAAAAGAGAATGCTGCTCGTAAATAATTCTAAAGGCTAATTTTTGTTTTTATTTTATTTTTAATACGATTAATAAGAACCATACTGTTTTCTTTGATTTACATTAGACTAGTGAAGATCATTGAGCTTGAATAAGGAGATAACTAAACGCCGATCTATAGTAGATCTTAGACAGACAGATAGACGTCGAAAGCTAACTTAGACTTGGATTACCATTGACGTCAGTGAGTTAGAACTTAGAGATTATCTAGATTGTGCTTATTTTTTTTTTATAACCATCATTCTACAAGAGTCTGTGTGTGTGTGTGGGGGGGGGGGGGGGGGGGGGGTGCTCTCAATGCTCTGAGGTATGGTTCTTGTCTCTTGACCTAAAGGCGTTTCTTTCTTTCTGATCTATAGTTTCTGCCTTTTCACCTTTCAGTGTAGGGCCACTTTAAAGTGAAATTACTCTAGACCAAGGCATTAGCCAAGCAGGTGGTCAGCCCACTGTGACTTTTTGTTACCTTATTGTGGTAGGAATTCATTTTGCCCAGAAAGCGGCCTTTCTGCCTGCTCTTTTAATTTCTTTAATGTTTTTTTTTTCTTTGATCCAAAGCAATACCAGATCTGTGCTTAACTATGATTGGTAGCCAGAATTCTTATGTGTGGGTATCTTTTGTGCTTTTCAAGGCAAAACTTTGGGCTGATTCCAACACTGCTTAGAAGTAGGGGGTGCAATAAAAATGTTATAATAAAATTATTTTTTTAAAACCCCTTTATTCATCCCATAGTGGAAATTATTCTCCAGGGTCTATTCCAAGGGTAGATTGGAATAACCAAGGCGTCAACCGCAGTGCTGCGCCGCAAATTGAGCTAGGGCGAGATGGCTTGCTCAAGTCCACACAGCACAGAGGCTGGTGATCGAACTCGGTACCTTTCCGGTACGAAGCAAAGACCGTAACGCTGAGCTAAGCTAACCCCCGATTTTTATTTTATATATATATATATATATATATATATATATATATATATATATATATATATATATATATATATATATATTTATTATTATTATTTTTTTTTTTTTTATTATTTATTATGGTATATTTATATTTATTTATTTTCACAGATTGTCATGCCTAGAGCCAAGGTTTCCACCTTCAATGCTTCCATTAGCAGCATGAAAAGGAAGTCACGGAAAGATGTTTTGAAGAAGGCAAGGGATGCGAAGAAGCAGAAATTTTTTAATGAACCAGAGCCAGCATCCACATCTTCTGTGACATCTTCGCCCCACGCAGCGACTTCACCTTTATTTCCATCATCTTTTTCTTCGCCGCAACCAACAGCTTCAGCTTCTGCTTCTTCATCATCAGCTCGTAAGTTGGATTTCTTTGCCTCTACGTCTGAGCCTTCATCTTCGTCTTCATTGGAATGTTCGACCATCGTGCAGCTGATTGTATTCCAGGATCTTGTTGATTGTCTTCTCTGCCCTTTTTGTTTCCAGTCTACGTTGGAGGTTTCACGTGATTCTTCTGTTGGTCTTGCCATTCTTCTACATTTGTCTTGTAAATCATGTTCAAAAGTTATATCGTCCTTTTATACATCTCGTAAAAAAGATAAATATTTTGAAGTTAATCGTCGTGGAGTCGCTTCATCCTTGGCTAATGGAAGTGGACAGGCTGGCTTAGCCTCATTTTGCGGCATGATGGATATGCCTGTACTACATCATAAGACCTTTCTTCGCCACCAGAAGGCCATCCACCGCCAGTTCGCCAGCTATTCGTCTCGTCTCCGTTCTGAAGCTGTTGATGTTGTTCGTCGAGCGTATCCTGAGCAGGCAGGGCAACCAATTGTTGATGTTGATGTTTCGTATGATGGTAGTTGGCACACGAGGGGACATAAATCAATGTTAGGGATAGGATGTGTGATAGAGAACAGAACAGGACTTGTAGTGGACCATGAGGTTCTTTCTAAGTATTGCCATAAGTGTGTGACAGTAGGAGACAAGCTGAAGGGGGATAGTGATAGGTATGCAGAATTCTTGAGTGGCCATAAGGAGGAGTGTGATAGGAACCATGAAGGATCATCAGGTAGTATGGAACAGGTAGCGGCTGTGAATATGTGGAGTAGATCTGTAGAGCAGAATGGACTTAGATATAGAACAATGATTAGTGACGGGGACAGCAACACCATCAAGCAGCTAAACAATTCGGGACCGTATGAGGGGATGACAATTGAGAAGAGGGAGTGTGTAAATCATGTTGCGAAGAGACTAGGAACAGCATTGCGGAAGACTGTGGACAACAAGAAGAAGGTAAAGGTAACGTTAGGAGGGAATGGAAAAGGAAAATTGACAAAGGCAAAGATCGCCAGACTTCAGAAATATTACACGCGGGCCATTAGATCAAACAGTACTGTGGACGACATGCGACGCGCAATTTGGGCTTCTTTTTATCACTGCACCTCAACCAATAAACAGCCACGCCATGAGTACTGCCCAGAAGGAATTGATTCTTGGTGCTTCTACATGAAAGCCAAGGCTAATGGTCTGCCAGCACCTGACCACGACAGACATATGACCACATTTATTCTACCGACTGTAGCAGAACACATCCATGACGTTTATGTTAGATTGACTGATGATGATTTGTTGGGGAGATGTTTATTTGGAATGACTCAGAATGTAAATGAAAGCATCCATGCTTTGATTTGGTCTAGGTGTCCAAAACATGTGTTTGTAGGGAGACAGCGTTTGGAAATTTCATGTGGGATTGGAGTAGGAGAATTCAACAAGAGAGCAAAGGCATCGCAGGATTTCATTTCGGCAATAGGGCTTAGTGTGGGACGACATTTTGTGGAGCATGGGACTAAAAGGGACAATGTTAGGATAAAGAATGCAGACAGAGCAGGTGAATTTGTCTTTAAAAGGAAAGGGAGATGAGGAGGTTAGCACAGACAAGGGAGGAAGAACGTTTACATCAACTGGAAGGCGGTGAGCAGTATGCTGCAGGCGGCTTCTGATTGCGGAGTCCCAGACGACACGTGACATTGGATGGATTACCTCAAACGGATAAGTACCATTTTTATAAATTCATAACTAATTGTATCTTTTTTCCACAGGAGAATGATTCTTGGGTTTAAAACAACACAGTTTAGGGGGTTCATGACACTATATTTTGTATAATCTACGAGAAGGTTCGTTTTTTCCCATTTTCTCAAAATGTCATTTTCTTAGGGGGTGGGATAGCAGGGAACAAGATTTCTCAAAAACTGTCTATTCAATTTCTTTTTCCTTTCACACACTTGTGTGTTTATAGTGTGGCTACATTATGTCAGAGGCTTTTGGCAATATAAGCATTATATTTTTAGATATGGGGGTCCAAAGAGGGTAAAAACTGCGAAAAAGGAAAAATTTTCACAGTTTTACGGATTGAAGACTTCCGGATGCTATAAAATCTTTACTAGAATAAGAATAGAAAAATCCCTCTGACATAATGTAGAGCAGTATTAAAGACACCTACATAGCAAGTTTCAGTGAAATTGAATAGACACTTTTTGAGAAAAGTTGTTCCCAAAATCTGAAGTTTTCGGGGCGGGGTACCCCTAAAATGCCACCTCATATACACCGATAGTGGAAATTATTCCAAAAAGTCTTTAGAAATATGCTTGGACACACATAATACTGCAGAAAAAGCATTGAAAAGATCATTTTTGATAAAACTTAATAAAATTGTCCTTATTGTGACAGTACCCCCTTAAAAATCAACAATTTTTCCTCACAAGGATTTTAAAAAACCACTTCAAAATCCTTTAAATCATGTTGTCCAGCATCAAATTTCAGTTTTAATGACTTTGAGATGCTCCTGAAGTTCTGAAATTGGAGCCAAAAGTCCGTAATTTTAGGAATTTTTCGTAACAGTAGGCAGGTCTGATATTAATATAGTCATGGAGAAAAAATAAAATCAAAATCAGATTATTGTACTGACCGTTCTCTTGTCATGACTGGTACTGGCTAGACATCCCAAAAGTAAAGTGAACAAAGTGGGTAAGATCTCCCTCAATGTACGAGGTGTGTTGGCTACAATGATCTTCCAAACGTGTAGTGAATTCTGACGCACCATTAGAGCGGTGTCAGACCTGCCCATGTAGAGTCCTGACAGGACACGGTTCCTTCTTTCGTTACCCAGGGATCTCATGATGGCCTTTTGTGGAAAAATGGTAAAACAAAACAAAAAAAACAAACAAAAAATGAATTGAATAATATCACACTGAACACGTCAGCTTGAATGACACACAAGTAAATGGGGTTTGTATGCGATTTCGACTAAATGAGATGTCATAAACATTGAAAGCGAAGGAAGAGGAAGAAAACATTGTCACACATTGTGCGGCTATGTGGTCTTGTGTTATGACACGCGCTTTAGAATCAGAAGACCCTGGGTTCGAGCCTCGCTCGGCGCATAGTTGAGTCCTTGGAAAAGGCTCTTTACTCACTGTACTCAGGTGTAACATGAATACCTGACCGTTAACAGCATTGTCTTTGTAGGAATAAATATTGTAATATCGCCTAACAGGCATCATGTCTCATTCTACATATTACGTGTTGCTGTTGGTCAGGGACCCTTTTGTAAAGCGCTTTGAGCACTATTAGTGGATATTGCGCTATAAGAAAGGCTCAACTTTAAAAGGGCTCAACACAGCGGCTGGAGCACAATTTTTTAAAAAATGTCAATGCTTTTAACTTAGAATTCCAAACTTACTGATGTAAATTGACACCCAAGAATAATAACTGTAAAATTCTGTAAATTTTAGGCAGTCATCTTTTAAATTGCATTCAAAAGAATTTTCAGGGAAGGAACTAATAAAAGAAGAAAAAAAAAACTTAACAAACCCTCTGTGAAGTTTCAGTACCAAAGTTGTCATCGTCACCAGCAGTTTCAGTACTCATCTTGCCAGATACACCTGTCATAAAAAGATGGGAGATAAATGTCAAAAAAAAGTAAAAACAAATTATTCCATATCATTTGCGTGATCCGAATTTTTAAAGCAGGTATACATGTGAACGGGTGGAATTTATTTGTCATTGTCAAATGAAAGGAATAAATTTTGAAATGTTCTTTTAACAAGAGAACAACTTATAATATTCAAACTTATAGTCAAATATTGGCAAATAAATTTTGAATTATTCTTTTCACATCAGAACAGCAGATAAAATTTTCAAACTGATTTAAATATATTAAAAACACACCAAAAAAAAAAAAAAAAAACAATTAAAAAAACAACAAAAAAAACATTTAAAAAACCCTATCTCTTTCACAATCTTCAAAGAAAATATATGGATGGTCAATTTTCAACCAAGAAAAGGAAACTGGAGGAAGAACCTAAAATAGTATTGCTTATTATGCAGTGCTTGACATTTCAAAAAAAAAAAAATACATTAAAAAAAATCTCATATATAATCTCTGAACAACAAATCAACAATCCATTGTCAATACCCTTCAACAGTCGTAACGTCACTTCCCTATCGGAACAAGGGCGGCTGCCCTTATGAAATATTTCTCTGACGAGCATAAAAGCGTATCCAGAGGGACAAAAAACCATTATAAATCTGATCATGTTTTGACTTTTACACATTCTGATCACAAGACATATGAAAAGTTCTATATAAAAAGTACCGATTTTCTTTGTTTAGAACCACGATGGCCGCCATTGCTGGGCGACGTGAAATCAGACTATTGAATCCAAATAAGAAATGGAAATCAAGTGAGGGGCAAATATAAACAAAATCAAAAAAACTGTTTCTAATTTTCCATTCTGCTTAAAACTTGATCCCATTCAAATGTCATCACCACTCTGCTAACCTGAGAGCTTGTAGAGCAGGTCACCCAAAAGTTGCACAGAGCTGTTACGGATCCTCCAATTCTCATCAAACAAACCGTTTTCAAGCTCTGGAAGAAGAAGTTCCACAGCTGTCTCGGCATATTGATTGATTATACGCTTTCCTGCACGGAGGGCCGTGTCACGAACAAACTCGTTTTCATCTGACAAACCCTGTGTTGATAGAAAAGAATTGACGTTCAGCAATAATTGTAAATCTTGTTAAAGTAAAATGGACCAGGAGCTTAAAACAGTTGAAATTGTGTGAAATAGACTTATAACAATCAATAATTTTCATTTAACAAATTGCAGTCCATCATATACCAACATTTTAGATAAAAATAGATCCTGTCAGCCAATTATTGCAGAGAGAGAGAGAGAGAGAGAGAGAGAGAGAGAGAGAGAGAGAGAGAGAGAGAGAGAGAGAGAGAGAGAGAGAGAGAGAGAGAGAGAGAGAGGAGAGAGAGAGAGAGAGTGAGAGACACAGAGAGAGAAAGAGAGAGAGACACAGAGAGAAAGAGAGAGAGAGGGAAGGTGGGGGGGGGGGGGGGGGGGTGTGTGTGAAAATAAATATTTTAAAAAAGGTACTCCCTCCCCTAAAAACAAAAAAATAGACAAGACAATTATTAAATGCAAGATTAATCTCAGGAGGTCTGAGGTTCTGCTGATTTATCCACATTCTAAATTATGTGTTAAAATAGTGATAAGTAAAAGTTTCATAATTTAGAGAGACCGAACAGAGATTATAAATTTAAAGATCATACTGAATGTCAAATATGAATTATTGTTGCAAAGGAAACACTAGATTTTTTATAGAACACCTTATAAAACGACTAATCATTGTTTGTTTTTTTGGGGTTTTTTTTTTGTTTTTGTTTTTTCTCTTAAAGTCAGAAAGACAGAGTGAAAAAAAAGAAATGACAGCCAGAACAAAGTATGTATGTAAAGTTGGGATTGCCTAGAAATAACTTGTGTGACAACATACCTGTAAGATGGAAGGAAGAATAGGTCCCACATATTGAACAAAGGTGTTTCCGAATACAGATGGCAAGTAAATGTAGGTCATGATATAACCGTCTCGGACATGAGGCATGATGTCAGTGCGTTCAGCTGTCTGGATGATGTCACTCATCAGCTTCTTCAACTTGTCCTCACCCATTCCTCCAATCACCTCGCTCAAGCCTTGAGGTTTAAATAAAAAAGAAATAAATTCTGATA
>NC_088362.1:106489312-106536812 GCF_034508935.2 Berghia stephanieae | reverse complement strand
TGTCTTAAAGAGGAAACACCACGTATGGCATGGCAATCAATGAGATGGAGATAATGAGACAGATCATAAATTTCCTGCTCTTACCAAACTCCATTTTTATCTCACCAGAGTAAGAGCTTGAATTCTTTTCCATTAAACAAAGAAAGCATATCCAAAAAAGATTAGCCCCCATCTCAAATGCATATCAACTCGAGTTATGTTATCTTTCTTTCTTGAAATAAATAATATGAAATTGAATGTAAGCTTCAATTTTATTACAAGAACAGGTCAAATGAACGTTTCCGGTTTCCCCTTATTTCTTCGAGCTTCGAGCAGCAATATTTACATATCTTTCTTTCTTGGAAACTCTTTCTTTTCGCAGTCATCTACATCATGATTTTTACTACAATCTCATACCAGCCTTTGTCCTCCAGGAATCTTCCTCTAGACCTTTGAGCAGAGATGGCAGAACCAACTTGACTCCATGGGCACTCAGGTTACGCATGACAGCTTTGGCACAGTCATCAGCAGCCTGAAATATCGTATCGTCACATATTGATAACACTGGCAAAACAAATTAGATTTTCATATGATGTAATCAAGTGTAAACAATCAAAAGCCTGCCAAATGGGCTGTCGTTCTTTTGTCAAGTAAGTAAAACAAAACTTATCCAAAACAATTAATAAGTTGACTACTGTTATCCATGAAAGGAACAAATAGGTTTAAACAACCATAATATTTGATTTGAATAACAAAAAACTGCAAAGGGTCAAAAGGGGAAATTTCAAAATATTAAAAAAAAAAATAAAAAAACCAACCCAAAAAGCTATTATCTAAAATGAAATAGAGAGTAGTTTTCAAAACAAATCTGATCTTAATACATAGTTCAGTTTGATTTTTAATTGAGAGAAGCTAAGAAAAATGGTACAGGTATTGAAATAGTTATTATCACTAGATTTAGTCTCTGACTTTAAATGAAGAGAACAAATTACATTTTAAAATAAAATCAACACGTGGCCAAATATCTTAGTTGTGACTGAAATAAATACACTGCATTCATGCACCAAATAAGAGAAACGCCATATAAATTAGAAATTTAGAATTTGTCTACTCACAGATCTGACGCTGTGCTGTTGATCTCCAAAACACAAAAGGAGATGTTGAATTATATGGACAATGTAAGGTTCAAACAAACGACCCAACATATTACACAACATCTCAAAAGCCATCAGAGCACCTGGATGTTAGAAAAGAAATGAAAAAAAAAACAAACAAACAAACAATTAAACATCAACAAAGTTATAGCAAAAACATGATTTTTTAGAAGTTGCAAACTTAGAATAGAGCCATTAAATTTGAAAAATCGGATGACATCACAAGATCACTAATTAAAAATGAAGACCAGTTTTTGGACAAACAATGCGACTTCTTCTGACCCTAAAGGTGAAAGACTGAGATAGTTTACAAAAACCATAGATATATAAGAACATATATGAAATGTAACTTTTCCTTTCAACAAAAAAAAACAACCATAAACAGTTGTAATTCTAGGTCACACAAATCTCAAAGTTTGTTCCAAAGAAAAAAAAAGATGGATGACAATTTTTTTCTTCTTTTGTCCCTGTTGCCAATCACTTACCCTCTCTCTTACGATGCTTCTTCTTATCCTGAATGGCTTCTGTAAGAGTGTCCATCACCTTTTGCTGCTTCAGGGCCAGAATTCCCATCCCCTTGATGAGACCAGCCAATCCAAATGCTGCACCTCTCCTCTCCCCATACGAATCCGATTCCAGTAAGTGGACCAGCAGCTTGGAGACCAGGCCAGGGGCATCGGCTTTGATGGACGGTACGAGATGTGGAAGACAAGTGGCCACTGATTTCTGGACCTGAGGCAAACACACAAGTTTACAAAAAAACTATTTAAAAAGAAATCAAAGTAATGATGTTCAGAGACAGATAAGGGTTTTTCATTGCTATGCAATATGCAAAGAAGCATAACGGACAGAAAGTACTGGGAAAGGTAATGACAGATAAAAGTAAAAATAACTTGTTTTTAAAAACTACAAACTTACTTCTTGGGAAGGAGTGGAAAGAGCGGCGACGAGCTGAGCTACAATAGGTTTGACTTTTGGGTTGTCGACATCCAAATAACGGGCTAAATTTCCCATCAGGATGACAATACTCTGTCGCAGAGGGTCAAAGCTGGCTTTAGATGGGGCATTCTGTAATGTGCTCTCAAACAATGGCAGTAACGTTTCCACATTGGCCTGAGGTTGAAAGGAGTCAAGAAAAAACAAAATTATTTTTATTATTAAAAAACAAAGAACAAAAATATGGAATCATCTGCATGATTTCATTTTTAATTTTGATATTTTAATAAATGGCTTGCAAGAGAAATTAAGGAAGCATTTTGAAGTATGTTGAGAATGATGGAGCTGAAATAGATTATTTGAATAAGAATATTTAGACTCTCTTGGGCTAAGGCACAGTGACCTGCTTAAAACATATTCCATCTCTGCACACTCTTTTCTCTCTTTCATTCAGGTAGAGGGCACATACAACTAACTTACCTTCCCATGAGCCTCAAGGGCAGCAGCTGCTGAATCCGTCATGGCGGCCTGAACATTAGCATTCCTATCGACTAATCCTTTGGAAATGTAAAACTGGAAGATCCTCTCTATGAGGTCCTGAGTCAACAAAGGAACCATTTGCTGCAAGGCCCACGCAACACCAACTCTGCATTGCCAAAAGTCAATTCGCTCTTCTTTGATGACACGGCCAAATTGGTCTTTGTTCCTGGGCGGCATCTTTTAGTGCAAAACAGAAAAAGATGGTAAGAGGGTAATTCATTTTCACAATTTGAAAAGTCATAACAATTTCTGGGACAAAAGAAATTACCAAAACAATTGTTTCCTACCTGTTGGATAAGACACTATTCAATTACAAACCCATCTACCCAATTATTGTTAAGAGGACAGAGGGGTCAGAAAAAAAAACTTCAACAGTATCAGGGATTGACAATAGACCTTTTGCTTGTGAGGCAAAGCTCAACCAAATGAACTCTATCAGTACCCTGAACCAACTCAATGAAGTCCCTGTATTCTCAACATCTATACTAGTATTTAATGCAGATATACTTCATGTTTGTTTTAGTTTGCAACAAAGGATAATCTCTTTGCTACTAACTTCAATTAAAATCGAGAGGTGCCTAAATGAGTCAATAAAATGGATAGTAAAATAAAGGGAGTAAAAATGACTCTTTCCTTTATTTTAAATATAACTTTGATACACACTCTTCCTCTCCTGTTCTTCCACTTTCTCCTCTCCGTCTCTCTCTCTCTCTCTCTGCCCCCCCCACCCCCCCCCCCCCCCCCCCCCCCCCCCCAAATCTCGATATTTCTCTCTTTTTTTTTAATAAAAAAAAAAAGTCACTTAACAGGGTAGGTTGGGAGTCAATAATATCACTATCACCGTCTAGTATTCTTTAATAACACTAACCAAATATTCATCATTTCCATTATCTCTACGAGTTAAAAATCCAACAAATTAAGTTTTCACAAATTTTCCTCTAAAATTTTGGTTTAAAAAAACCTGAATCTTAGTAAAAATTTTGGGCTAATATTTGTTTTTTTAAAAATCTGAATAAATGGTATGTCTGATTTTAAAAGAGCTACCTTCAGTTTGTCCTCATACAGTTTAGTGAGAGATTTGAAAACTGCTGGCATTTCACTCTTATAGACTGCAAGAACCTGCCCTAAGGCAACAGTAGCTCCCTGTCTGACAACATCTTCATTGTGAACAGATTCCTTAGCCAAGGCCAGACACAGCTCTTTGCACGGTTCATCCAAACCAAGATCCTGTCTTAGTCTGAAATAAGATGGAAGAATAACTAAAGTCAAGATATATTGTCAGATGAAAAAATGAACAATGAGTTGGACATAATATACGTTTTAATTCCATATCATCTCAAGTAAAGAAAAAAGAATTGTACCTTTCTTTAATTGAGTAGTAAATTACATTTTCTTTTTTCATAGAAAAGCTCTGTAGTATAAATCATCCCTCACATGCATATATTATAAATTATAGAAAAGAATTTAAGCATTCAAATACAAGGAAAATCATGCTAGATTTCTTTTACGAAAATTTGATTAATCAATAAGAAAAAAGAAAAAAAAGTATAATTACAATGTCTATTCTAAAACTAAAACTTGTATGATTCATGAAAGTACTGATCTCAAAATGATTACCTCATAGCCAATTTCTGAATAATTGGTTCTGGATCATTGCAGGCAATCCACACTCGCTTGGCGATATCTAGACCCAGTTCTTCATTCTCGTCCATTCCTGGCAACACAATGCTCAGAACCAACAAACACTGGAGATAATAAGATGGACCAAAGTGTCAAAATTGCAAGTGATGCTTGCCATGGTTTGGTTGTTTTGTTTTCTGACAGCAAATACATTATTATATGAGTAGTTAAAGCACTATAATCATTCAAAACTAGAGTGGGCAGGACGTAGAACATTAACAAATACTCAAACATGTCCAATCAATATATGGATAAATACAGTGCAACCTCTGGAAAAACACCCCTGAATAACGACAACATCTGCCCTAGATAGTGACATTGACCTCTGGTCCCAATTTTTTTGCTATACCAAAATAGCGACATACATTTTAGTAAAACCTTTGTTTAGCGACATTTTAAAAAAAACCCCAAAAAACAATATTTTTTCCTAGAGTAGTCGATTTTCTGTTATCAAAACTGATGAGTTTTTCAATAAGGGTCACAATGCTTGTAGTGTTGGCCAAGTGAGGTTCTATTTGACAACTTTTAAAGTCGAAATTGTCCACGAGGACCTCTGGCAGCAGCAGCTTCTAATGGTTTCACATGACAATAATGTTATAATGATCCATCCAGGTGGCAAATTCGTGTGTTGCAGCATTTGTGTCCAGTTGCAAACCCGCCCATTAGCCTCGTCATAACACAATGCTTGACCAAATGCTCTCTTGTTCCAGGTTCTTTTGCCACAGCGCGTGCCGCTATCAAAATTGTCATTACCGATTTCAGATCATTGACACGTGCCGCTATCAAAATTGTCATTACCGATTTCAGATAATTGACAATCTTGTTGATAAATCACGAGGGACTCTAAAATACCATTTTTTAAAAAAACAACTGCACTCATTCTAGTCCCAAGCCTAGATAAACAACATAGGGGAAATGGCATTCGAGCACTATTTACATCAAAACAATGACAATACACATAGGAGAGAAAGCTTAACTAGTAAACCCTTTATTTTTGGTCAACAGGAAAAATACACATTCTAAAGTGATTGGTATGAGTCTGATCACTGGCACTGGTCTGCCCATCGCATCGCTATTATCAAGCGTCTTTCCACATCCTCTTTTCCGCCGTATTGAAAACCCCAGAATAACTAAACCCCTGGATTACGACCCCTGGATTACGACATAATTTTCTGGTACCAGGCAATGTCCTTATCCAGGGGTTTCATGTTGTATTGTTTCTGAACTTGATTTTAGTGACAACATTCAGCAGAATACCCTAATCCTCTATGTTATGAATGGCGTGGGCCCCATTTCTCATTTTTTATACTTTTTTCTGCCGTTTTCTCACTATTATTACATTAAATGTCTATGGATTAAGATGACACCAAGTTTAAGATTTTATGATACGCTGGAGACTTTCTTAATCCATCGATATTTAAAGTAAAAGTTTTCCAGCACAAATGATAAAAAGGTGTTTTGTCATTGTACAGCAAAATAGACAAAATGTAGTTGAGATACTGAGGTTGTCCTGAAAGCATTTTGAGGAGGGTTTTAATCTAAATGTGCAAGATCGATTTTTCTAACATAGATTCAGAATGTGAATTTCCTTGTAAAAATATGTTGGAATTGGTGATTATGACGATGATAACAATTGATTGGTTCAAGCGCTACTAAGCATTAACCAATCAGAATATTCCCAGCCATTTGGACGAGACAGGTTATTTACTGATAGAATGTATAATTCAACTTAAGAGGGGACCTGTAGTAAATTTTGAGTAAAAAAATTTTACGGCCCGATTGGGCTGGTCCACTTTTTAGGTAGCTTAATTATTCTAGGATCCAAAAATATGATAGTTATATAAGTTATTTTCTAAATGTCTATATTGTCAAATGTTTGGGTCTTGACAACAGCTATTCAAAGGCTATCCATCCTATCATGGTGCATATCAATGTAAAGCTTAGCCAATTCTCTTTCAATCTGGTAACATTGACATCATGGCTATTAATATAAATTATCACAGGGTCAAAGAATGAACGCGATTTACATTAAGTCACGAGCTCTTCTTGGTTGATTTGAGAGGCCATGTTACAGGTTGTCTAAAGTTAGTAGTAAAACAAGCTTTGTTTCTAAATATATCCCCATCCTGACAATAGTCCCACAATGCAACATGAATAGCGTCATGGCTACCCCCTTTGCGATTGACTTGCCATTTTAACAAATCTCCATGGAACTTTCATTGTTCTGCCTAAAAATCTTTAAAGCTCTCTCATTAGTATACATTTTTTTTTAAATAAAAGAAAAAGAAACTAGAAATATCATAACCTTATAGACTATTTAAAAAAATATATATATATACCTGTAAGGAAGCTTCCCTGACAGCAGTGCAAGGCGATTCCAATGCTGCCAGAAGGATTTCCGTCTCTTCTGGCAACATTTCGGTGGCTCCTATATCTCCATTAGCACAATACGAGACCTAAGAACAATATGAGGTTTTATAAGGATTTTGGGAACAAAAAATATCAGCCAAGGATATTAATTTCAATTATTTTTTTTAATCTTGAAAAATGAAAATAAGAGAGAGAAAAAGAAAGTTATGATGATAATGGTGACAATAAAAGTAAAATCATATGTATTACGATCAAAACATGAAAAAGATATTTAAAGTATTCAAATGATGTGATGATGATGATGATGATGATGATGATGATGATGATGATGATAAAGTGTATAAAAAATAATCTATAATATATAGAGGGAACAGACTCCACACCTGACTCTCCTTGACTTGCCATACACAGTAAACTTAAAGAATAAAACGATAAAGGCTTCACTCGGGAAAACATTTGTACAGACTCATTTCTCTTCTTTCAAAGAAAATAACTCAAATATCATATCTCCTCTTGCAAGCAATTAATGACGCTGAAATTCTTAAAAGTCAAATTGAGTTAGCTATACTATATAACTATTACTTTAAACATGTATTAAATGGTCACTAATTTTGGAAACAATTCTTACATCTAAAATGGCCTCATTTGCTAAATCTTGATATTTTGTTGGCTGTGTACCAATCACATAGAGACAAATGCTGAACAAATCCTTTCTGGGCAATAGGTCAGGATCAAACTCGTCCACACCCTCCGGTTCTTCGCAAGTTCTCCTCATCTTTGCATGGGCTGAAATAATCTCAAGTGCTTGTACCATTGCAGCTTTTTGGCCCTTAAAAGAACCATCTGAATCTTTGCCTTTTCCAGTTCCCCCACCACCACCTCTAAGAATATTATTCAGGAGAGGTTGGAAGTAGCAAAATGTAGGAGCAGACAGTGGTTTGACAACGGATGTCTGGTGGATGATTACAAAAAATAAATGGAATGATAATAATTGTACATTAACTACAATTGGAGCCACCTCATTTGGTCACTCATTATTAGCTTGAGGACTTACCAAATTCAAAATAAAAAATTAACTGATTTATCCTCACAATCAATTTTAAAATTAAAAAAATCAGCACATTTTATGTTATTCATTTAATGTCTTGACAAAAACAAAAACAAACAAAAAACAAAAAAACAACAACCTGAAAATGTCCACAACATTAAACTTTATGTTTCAGCGCTGTTTGCTTGAATCCATTGCTTTGGGAGATAAACAATTGTTGACATAAGTGAGATTGGCTCACTACCTTTTCCGGGGAAGCAAAGTGTGTTTATCAAATTTTGTATGAATGCATTTTTCTTGGTTATAATTCTTGGGTATAATTGTGATTCTAATATGAAGTATAATAATATCCATGTGTATTTGGTACATAGTGAGACCAGTTACAAATAGCTACTATTAGTCAAACCAGCCCATATTCAACATCAGTAAATTGTTGAGCCAAAGATAAACAAACATTTTGAAATTCAAAACTGGTCTGCCCATTATTCGAGAAAAGAAAAAGACATAATTCTAAGAATTTGTAAACATTTTCATAGAGATAAAATGTGTGATTTTACCAGTGGGAATGATAAACGTACTACTTTAATTGTGATTTTTTTTTAAAATCCATCAATTGTAAGAAAGGAAAATCCTATCTGAAGAGGGAAATTTTTTTAAACACAAGATAAGGCATTCTTGACAAAGCTCTTAACAGTTCATAAAAAAAGAACTTATCTCAAAGATATATATTCTTCTATCTATTTTTATAATATGGCAGTCAAATTCTATTAGCTTTAAAGCATGATTCTTTCTCAAAGTTGTTAAATGAAATTGCTCACTTTTTTCTATTTCTAAAATTTTTAATTCAATCATCTCAATCAAACATGAATAGAAATACTTTTCTTACTTCATCATCGTCGTCATCATCATCATCAAATTTTCCCTCATTTTCACCAGATGGTTTCACTGTCATGGTGTGAAGGGTGGCCATTAACCTAGATATTTGATTCCCTAGGTCATCGGCTGTCCATGCCTTGTCTAAATTACAAGGAGGGTCCATAAGACGGAGAGTAGCATATGCAACTGATAAACCTGGTAAGAAAAAACAAATCTTTTAAAAATGAAAACAAAGGGGGAAAGAGAAACAAAATAAAAGATAGAAAATAAAAAAAGATGTGGGGGAAAAAAAAAAATCATCAAGTGTCCTATTTCAAAATATCTAGTGATCGATGGATCACATACTGTTGTAACAAATTTTAGTACCAGCCTGGTATACTATGTTGTCTTAATTGTTCATCAAAATGAACTAGTATTGCCACACATACCCCCCCCCCCCCCCTTCTTCTTCTTCACCTTTAGAATGTTCTTGCCATCCATTCTCCAGCACCTGACAATATGAAATATAAACAATCTTACCAAGGATTTTGTTAGTGAAACATTTCTCTCCAATGGATATGAACAGCTTGGACAAGTATGGAGCAGCGAGCGGAGCCTTGAGTAGGGAATGGACGGGTTGGAATATGTCTTTTACATACAGGGACATCTCTACGGAGTAAGCCTTGAGGAGAGCCTCAGCAATACTGCAGCAGCATTGGATGCCTTGATGCATCTGTAGAATTAAGTATGAGTATGTTGAGGGTATCAAAATTAGAACGTTTTCTTTTTCTTTAAACTGAGTGGATGTTAAAACATAGACATCAGAAAGGTATAAACTGAAACAATTTTAAAATATTTAGTTTGCGTATTTACTCAGTGCATATTGTAGAGGATCATGTTTTGCAGAAAAATAGGTAACATCTAATTTCACAAAGATTACAAAAAGGAGACTGGCTATGCTTCAGCCTTTAGATATTGAGTGTAATATTACTAAAAAATATTTCGTACTTACTTTTTTCAGGGTATGAGTGTTTGAATTTTGCCCTTACCCATTTGTTTCTCACATGCCCTACAATATACCTTATCCTTGAAAATATTGAGACAATTTTTACCATCACTTCTTACTACTGCTTACCTTCCTAACTTTGTCCCTTGTCGCTTTCTCTTTTTGTCTGGTGGCCTCGACTTGTTCCTCCTGTGCCTTGGTTAGCTTAGGCATCTCTTTCTCTTGTTTACCTTTCTTTTTTTCAAGCTCCTGAAGTAAAATTGAAATTGAACAGAAAAAAAATATAAAAAATTGAAAAATAAAAGTAAAAGAACACCAATATATTTTCAACTAATTACTTGGATCTAATTAAAGTATAGAATAATAAAGAAAAACCTCTCATTTATTACGACATACACCACAACAGGGAATTCTGGAATATGTACGACAGAAACCAAGAACAAACCAGTATTTCGAGTTGAAATATCTCTTGTTTGTATTAAGAACATTGTTTTTTTGGCATTACATTTAACTTGAACCAAGCAACAAATCTCATTGTATTACTTTATGTCTAAGGAGTGTTCCTGTAGAGTGTCATTCTGTCATTTGTCAGAAAAATGGCACACTTGTCAACCAACCTCAATCGTTTTTTTTTTAATCATAATTTTTCTACAAGAGTCAGGCTGATTTTCTTACACTTTACTCACAGCCACACAAACTTTTAAAATTTATGAATTTTACCTCCCTTCATCTTTTAAATCTAAGAAAAACATCTTACTAATATATTTTACTAATTTCACAACTTTCCAAATGATTCTGGAAAGAAAAAAAAAAAAAATTAATAAAATTTTTTAAAAAGAGGGAAAACATTTCTGAGAATATAAGTCATACCTTTCTCATTTCTTTCTCAGCCATTTGATCAGCATAGGAATAAAGTTTGTTTTCTTTTCTGACATTACGAGAGCCTTCCTCAGTCTTCATTGCGCTTTAAAAAAATAGAAAAACAAGAAAGTGAGCGGGGAGGGAGTGGTGTGGAAGGGGGAAAATGAGTCTTTAGACCCTATCCAAATGTAGCCAGCAAATGTTACTGCAAAGCTCCAGTCTTTAGAGTCTTTAGACCCTATCCAAAGGTAGCCAGCAAATGTTACTGCAAAGCTCCAGTCTTAAGACCCTATCCAAAGGTAGCCAGCAAATATTACTGCAAAGCTCCAGTCTTAAGACCCTATCCAAATGTAGCCAGCAAATATTACTGCAAAGCTCCAGTCTTTAGACCCTATCCAAAGGTAGCCAGCAAATGTTACTGCAAAGCTCCAGTCTTTAGACCCTATCCAAATGTAGCCAGCAAATGTTACTGCAAAGCTCCAGTCTTAGAGTCTTAGACCCTATCCAAATGTAGCCAGCAAATGTTACTGCAAAGCTCCAGTCTTTAGACTATCATTCTTATGAGACCTTAGACCTATCCAAATGTAGCCAGCAAATGTTACTGCAAAGCTCCAGTCTTTAGAGTCTTTAGACCCTATCCAAATGTAGCCAGCAAATGTTACTGCAAAGCTCCAGTCTTTAGAGTCTTTAGACCCTATCCAAATGTAGCCAGCAAATGTTACTGCAAAGCTCCAGTCTTAGAGTCTTTAGACCCTATCCAAATGTAGCCAGCAAATGTTACTGCAAAGCTCCAGTCTTTAGAGCTTAGACCCTATCCAAATGTAGCCAGCAAATGTTACTGCAAAGCTCCAGTCTTAGAGTCTTTAGACCATACCAAATGTAGCCAGCAAATGTTATGCAAAGCTCCAGTCTTTGAGTCTTTAGACCTATCCAAATGTAGCCAGCAAATGTTATGCAAAGCTCCAGTCTTTAGAGTCTTAGACCCTATCCAAATGTAGCCAGCAAATGTTACTGCAAAGCTCCAGTCTTTAGAGTCTTTAGACCATCCAAATGTAGCCAGCAAATGTTACTGCAAAGCTCCAGTCTTTAGAGTCTTTAGACCATCCAAATGTAGCCAGCAAATGTTACTGCAAAGCTCAGTCTTTAGATCTTTAGACCCATCCAAATGTAGCCAGCAAATGTTACTGCAAAGCTCCAGTCTTTAGACCCTATCCAAATGTAGCCAGCAAATGTTACTGCAAAGCTCCATAGTCTTTAGACCCTATCCAAATGTAGCCAGCAAATGTTACTGCAAAGCTCCATCTTTAGACCCTATCCAAATGTACAGCAATTTACGCAAAGCTCCAGTCTTAGGCTTTAACCCATCCAAATGTACCAGCAAATGTTACTGCAAAGCTCCAGTCTTTAGAGTCTTTAGACCTATCCAAATGTAGCCAGCAAATGTTACTGCAAAGCTCCAGTCTTTAGAGTCTTTAGACCCTATCCAAATTAGCCAGCAAATGTTACTGCAAAGCTCCAGTCTTTAGACCCTATCCAAATGTAGCCAGCAAATGTTACTGCAAAGCTCCAGTCTTTAGACCCTATCCAAATGTAGCCAGCAAATGTTACTGCAAAGCTCCAGTCTTTAGACCCTATCCAAATGTAGCCAGCAAATGTTACTGCAAAGCTCCAGCTTTAGAGCTTAGACCCTATCCAAATGTAGCCAGCAAATGTACTGCAAAGCTCCAGTCTTTAGAGTCTTTAGACCCATCCAAATGTAGCCAGCAAATGTTACTGCAAAGCTCCAGTCTTTAGAGTCTTTAGACCCATCCAAATGTAGCCAGCAAATGTTACTGCAAAGCTCCAGTCTTTAGAGTCTTAGACCCATCCAAATGTAGCCAGCAAATGTTACTGCAAAGCTCCAGTCTTTAGAGTCTTTAGACCCATCCAAATGTAGCCAGCAAATGTTACTGCAAAGCTCCAGTCTTTAGAGTCTTTAGACCCTATCCAAATGTAGCCACAAATGTTACTGCAAAGCTCCAGCTTTAGAGTCTTTAGACCCTATCCAAATGTAGCCAGCAAATGTTACTGCAAAGCCTCAGTCTTTAGACCCATCCAAATGTAGCCAGCAAATGTTACTGCAAAGCTCCAGTCTTTAGAGTCTTTAGACCCATCCAAATGTAGCCAGCAAATGTTACTGCAAAGCTCCAGTCTTTAGAGTCTTTAGACCCATCCAAATGTAGCCAGCAAATGTTACTGCAAAGCTCCAGTCTTTAGAGTCTTTAGACCCATCCAAATGTAGCCAGCAAATGTTACTGCAAAGCTCCAGTCTTTAGAGTCTTTAGACCCATCCAAATGTAGCCAGCAAATGTTACTGCAAAGCTCCAGTCTTTAGAGTCTTAGACCTATCCAAATGTAGCCAGCAAATGTTACTGCAAAGCTCCAGTCTTTAGAGTCTTTAGACCCTATCCAAATGTAGCCAGCAAATGTTACTGCAAAGCTCCAGTCTTTAGACCCTATCCAAATGTAGCCAGCAAATGTTACTGCAAAGCTCCAGTCTTTAGAGTCTTTAGACCTATCCAAATGTAGCCAGCAAATGTTACTGCAAAGCTCCAGTCTTTAGAGTCTTTAGACCCTATCCAAATGTAGCCAGCAAATGTTACTGCAAAGCTCCAGTCTTTAGAGTCTTTAGACCCATCCAAATGTAGCCAGCAAATGTTACTGCAAAGCTCCAGTCTTTAGACCCTATCCAAATGTAGCCAGCAAATGTTACTGCAAAGCTCCAGTCTTTAGACCCTATCCAAATGTAGCCAGCAAATGTTACTGCAAAGCTCCAGTCTTTAGAGTCTTTAGACCCTATCCAAATGTAGCCAGCAAATGTTACTGCAAAGCTCCAGTCTTTAGAGTCTTTAGACCCTATCCAAAGGTAGCCAGCAAATGTTACTGCAAAGCTCCAGTCTTTAGAGTCTTTAGACCCTATCCAAATGTAGCCAGCAAATGTTACTGCAAAGCTCCAGTCTTTAGAGTCTTTAGACCCTATCCAAATGTAGCCAGCAAATGTTACTGCAAAGCTCCAGTCTTTAGAGTCTTTAGACCCTATCCAAATGTAGCCAGCAAATGTTACTGCAAAGCTCCAGTCTTTAGACCCTATCCAAATGTAGCCAGCAAATGTTACTGCAAAGCTCCAGTCTTTAGAGTCTTTAGACCCATCCAAAGGTAGCCAGCAAATGTTACCGTCTATCTCACAGCTCCAGTATAAACTCTAGCTCAATCGAAAACCATAGAACCAGATCGAAACCAACCCCGAGCAACAAAGTAATCTGTAGAGTTTTGGGGAAAAATCTGGATTTCAACAAGAAAGTCTGTGTCATTTCAAAATACAAAATTCCCACCTTTATTTCTATAAATTAAATTGCCACTTTAAAACTTTGGAATAGAGATACAGTGAGATCATATATCTATATTTTACAAAAACAATAATAATGGAATTGTATTTACTCTTAGTTGTCCATGTGTGACAACAGACTCAAGTTTAACTAATCTTAGATTCCTTTTTTTATTTATTTATTTTTTTTTTTTTTTGAAGATCATTTTGAAAAAGTTGGCAGACCTGCCAACTTTTTCAAAATGATCTTCAAATAAAAAAATTTAAAAAAAAGAAATAAAAAAAGGAATTTAAGATTAGTCAAACTTGAGTCTGTTGTCACACATGGACAACTAGGAGCAAATACAAAGGGTAAGTAAAAAAAAAAGCATGTAAGATTGTTTTCTGACCCCCCCCCCCCCCTTCCCACCCAGCAGTGATTGGGTAGCTGGGTCTATTAGATCTGCTGAAAAGTACGAGTTAATAAGATGTCGGCTTGCATCAAAGCTGCTTATGTTTGTCAAAATCTATACAGGGCTGCCATATGGTTTTTGTTTCAATCAAACTGCTCAGTCTGTGACGGACTAAGAACAATGTTTACCTAAACTGGTTTGAGTTTACCATATATGTGTAAAATGTTGCAATAGTGGACTGGAAACTCAACTTCAGTAAATTTCAACTTTGGTTAATTGCAACAGTTTAGCTGATCCCAAGGTGTTGCGGTTATCCGGAGTGGACTGTAATATCAAACACAATCCAAGGTGATTACAAACATGTGATCGTGTTTCTATATTGTTGTCATTTATCATATTTATTATCATCCCCTAAAAAAAAACAAAAAATAATAATCAATAAAAATTTGAAGTTCTATTGAGAGTTAGTGAAAAGTGCGACTAGATCAAGAATTTCCAGTTCAAGTTGGGAGAGTTGAGAGGTTTGAAAACCGAATCTAGAGGAAAATATTGAATTGGTTACTGTTGACTCCAAAAAAAACCCAAACAACTTTATATCTGTGTAACCAAGTCTGCCAGATTGTATACGACACATCTATGAAAACTTACTTCTCTATGATGGAATTGTCATACAACTCATCGTCAGGGGTCAAGAATATGGCATATTGCCTCTCTGTAACAGAGGACAGGGCAGGGTCATTTAGTACATTCTGGATGTAACTGACCAACTGTGTGACAATTACACTTGGACTGACCAAACCCAAAGTGGACACCACATTCTTTTGTGCCTGGAAGAATAGAAAATAAAATGGAACGATAGATAAATAAGTTAATGAATGAATTGATTAAGCAGCTAGTTGAAAAATAAAACAAATGCTGCCATTAATCCCCCACACTCAGGTGTGATTGAGTATTGAGTACCTATCTATAGACAGTGATGGATCTTATATAAGTGCTGGTTCAACAGGCATGAGAGAAGAATTGTACTGTATAAAATGGTAATTTGATTCCATATGGCTGCTCAAGGAATAAATGAAGCAATGTGAAGCATGTTGAGCATGACGCCTCAAAGGAAATGAGCTGTATTAATGATTATATTCATTTATCTCGAAAAAAATTTTTTTGTTTTTTTTTGTTTGTTGCTTTAGGTCTCTTCCAACACAATTGAGGTTATATGAGAGACCGCTGAAACAAAAAAACAAGCAATCTAACAAAAATAGTACAAATGTAAATCAAAATCATAACCTAAAGATATCATAAGCTAAATTATAAATAACCAAGAACAAACAGGCAGAAGATTTACAGAAAAAAAAACTATCCCCTGTCAAAAATACAATCACAAACCAAAGAAGCAGGATAGGCTAGTAAAGAGAAGAAGAAACGACATCACTATCGGATCGTACACCCATGCGAACATCATAGGTATATGATTCAAGAGTGATGCTCCCATCCAACCACCCGCTCGAATAAATTATACACACAGTGACCTGATATAAAATATGAACATATAATGCTGAATGCTGTATAAAGAAATACATTTATCACATTACAACAACAAATAAAGGGAAAAAAATGGTATGACCTAGGTATCAGGAAGAGAGATAATGTTCATGACATCTTGTTTGCTGGTTCTTTTAATAAAACAATTCATATGCTGGGTTAAAGTATATGAATATGAGACTTTTAACATGCACTGTCAGACTATCAGGAAGGTAGCATATTTTTTCTATTTGCTTTGGATATATGCATTTTGATAGTCCAACCAGCAACTGACAAGTTACTGAAGACCCTTTATTCCAGAGCTCAAAACCATCAGACTATCCGCCAGTGGAATGCTTTGTTGGCTGATATAAGTAACTTTGCCAGTTGTGTAGATGACCTTACAGAGAGGCTTACTAAACAAACCTGTTAACTTATCTCATAATGTGCAAGCTGGACGAACACACCAGATGGAGGAGGTGCAGGAGGAGGAAGAAGAGAAGGAAGAAGAAGAAGGAGGAGGAGGAGAAAGAAGAAGTAGGAGGAGGAAGAGGAATAAGAAGAAGAAGTAGGAAGAGGAGGAGGAGGAGGAAGAGGAGGAGAGCGAGAAGAAGAAGAAGAAGAAAAAGAAGAAGAAGAAGAAGAAGAAGAAGAAGAAGAAGAAGAAGAAGAAGAAGAAGAAGAAGAAGAAGAAGAAGAAGAAGAAGAAGAAGAAGAAGAAGAAGAAGAAAAAAGGAACTAATGGTGTCACATTCTAATGTGATAAGAGTAGTAAGATTTAAAAGTATGCAGTAAATTTGTCCGGTGGTAAAGTACTATTCTGTACAACGAGCCAAACACCTTTGTTCATACCTCTGACAATTCCTTTCCAATGCAGACCATATCCAAACAGTCTTGAGAGAGCCTGTTGACAACACTAGCTGGGTCTAATTTCAGATTACGAACGATATTAACCCATGTGTTGCTTTTCACAGAGACTAAAAGGGAAGAAAAGACGGGGGAAAAAAATAAATGATGAGAAATAAGTCATAAGAACTGTAGATGGATTAAGTACAAGTTCAGACCTGCTCTGATGAGAAATAGATTGAATTTATACTCTCTTTGTAAATTTTGTGTGTGTGCGGCTATGTGGTCTAGTGGTATGACATTCGCTTTCCAATCGGAAGGTCCTGGGTTCAAGCCTCATGCTCGGCGCATAGATGAGTCCTTGGTAAAGGCTCTTTACTCACATTCACTCACCGTACTCAGGTGTAAAATGAGTACCTGGTCGTTAACAGCGTTGTCTTTGTCAGAAAAATTGTATTATCGCCTAACAGGCGTCATGTCCCGTCCTACATGTTAAATGTTGCTGTTGACCAGGGACCCCTTGTAAAGCGCTTTGAGCACATTTAGTGGATATTGTGCTATCTAAAGCTCAATTTTTATCTTTTTTAAAAATAACCACCAAAAATCGAAAGAAAATATCTTAACTTTCACCACTTTCATTGTCACACAATCCCCACCCTGTGTACACAGGGTCCACACATCTATTTTTATTGTTTGCAATGTGTACCTATTCCTGTGTTTAAGTACACCTTCATTCCTGGGTTGAGTGAGGTTACAAAGATTACGTATCTACGTTGTCATTGATAATTTTCAAAGTCATATTACTGCTTTAAAAGTATATGAGGCTGTAGGAAAACGTCATTTTTGTAATATTCAATATTGTAATTTCCAAAGAAATTTATATTTTTCACAAATTTCCATATGTCAAATAATAACAAATAATTCAAAAACCGATATAGGCACCTCTATAATAACAGAAATAGTGTCAAAAAAGTGTAGACAAAGTCAGTCCTTTTCCTCACTTTTACATCTCGTAAAAAAGCTACTCCTGCTGGACTTTTGGTGTCAATTTGTCAATATTCAATTCATCCAAACTTATGAATACTAAATCACCACTTCTTCTTCTTCTTCTTCAAGTACCAAGTCTGTGCCACACATCGGTGATCATGGTACACCATTCATCTCTCTGATCAGATAACCTCAGAAAACTAATATTACTTTTCTCTTTCTTTGTCACCCAGCTGTTCAAATTATTCAAATATGTTTTTCTTGGTCTACCTTTACTCTTTTTACCTTTTATCTTTCCTGTGAGAGCAAGATGTTCAATACATTTATGTCGATTTAGGTGCCCTAAAAATTGCATTTGTCTTTTTTTTATTGTACAAATTAATAACCTTTTAGTTTCAGCTTGCTCTAATACTTCATTAGTTTTCTTCTCTGTCCATGAGATCACTACTACAACTATTAAAATTATTTTTTATTTTTTATCTTTTTGACTCAAAGTTACAAAAAAGGCCTTATGTCATAGCCTCATATATTCAAAATCCATTGATGTTGGGTTTTTTTTTTTTGTTTTTAAGGGTTTTACGGCGCTTGCAATACATTTAGGTTATATCAGCGCCAGTAAAAAGGAAGAAAATGGGATAGTCGAAAGTTCTAGAATTACAATTAAAGCACCCAAGAGAGAGTAAGACAAAGGGGAATTAGGAACAAATAGGGATCAGATGTAGATTCCAAGAGCATACCATCAATGTACTTAGTCTGATATCACCTGTCTCACCCAGACACAAGCACAAGATCCAACAAAGAGGAATACACTCAAATGCTTACATTTCATTATACATTAAAAATAACAAATATAATAATACATAACAGAGAGATGATTTACAAGAAAAAAAATATCATCTCCCAAAACAATAACTATGCATTTGACTGTTTCCCTTCCAGCCAAGGACTCCGGCCAGGGTCAGGACAAAACCAAGCAATCTCCTACCAAGACAAAGACAGAAAGCATGTTGGAAAACAGATATAAGGGGATAGAAGACACGGTAAGTACCTCCCTGCCCACTGTGAATCCATTGATGTGACCACAATTAATATTGATAGATAATCATAATAATAACCACCCATCTCACCAATAGCAGGATGATGTGCAGGAATTAAAGCAGCAATAGCAATTTGTTCAGCGTCCCTAGGGTCAGCACTGACCATACGACTGACGATGGAAATAGCAAGAGCTAAATCAGCCGGTCTGATAGACTGACATTGTGTTTCTCCATCACCCTTGCCACCAGCATCTTCTTCCTTCGACTTGGAACTTGCCTGAAGAATGTCTGTTGACTGCAATTGAAAATCAGATGAAAACACATTAGTAAACAATCTCCTAACTGTGTTTGAGCTGAAGTCTATACGTAATGACTTCTAGCTTATAAAATTATCTTTAGGGTAAAAATTTATTGATTTTCCAAAGTTTTGCATATAAAATAAAAACAATGAGAAATCTTGTTTTTTAAAACATTCTTTAAAACACATATCATGATAAAAAAAAATATTTTAAAAAAAGGAGGTGGGCAGTCAATTTTTTAAAATGTAGAATAAAAGACTGCAACTCTAAGATAATGAGTTGGAAAACATACATGATTCTATTATTTATTTTTACAGAAAATGGATGACTGCCTAGGGGCAAACTGTGTAATGAGATACCCTTATAAAGGTGCTTGCCTCAGGAATGGACTGTGTCCATCTTACACAGGTTGACTATATCAACATCATCACAAAGATGATTTACATGACCAAAAAAAAAAAATCTTTTCTCTCTAAAACAAAAGGAACATTCTTGGCTAAGAATCTAAGCAAGGGATAGAACAAAACCAAATAAAGGACAAGAAAAGAAAGCCACATGGAAGGGAACAACAAGAGTGACCACCCCTGTCCAAAATTGGCCAACCTGAATAAAAATTGTACTTAAAAACAATGCCTTGTATCAATGAAGTGGAATATTCATTACCAAACATATCGAAACGAAGAGCAAAAGCTTTGTTCTACTTCATTATTTGTTTGTACAATGCTCTGCTGTAAGAGCTGTAATAAAGGGAATGCATTTCTCAGAAAACATTCTGTACAAAAAAATACAAACCTTTTGATTGTCCAAGAAAGCTTGAAACTCTTGGATTAGAGCCAGCGAGATCTTTGACCCTCCAAGCATATTGAGGATTTTACCAGTCACAGCGATGGCTGTACGCCGTACTTCCCAGTTGGAATTACACAAGCAATGGATCAGAGCTCTGTAATACGGCCTGGACAAAAGTTACAAAAAAAGATCTTTATGTTAGATATGATGTGTTAGTATGTTTAGGAAGAGACAATGAAAAACATTCCTTTTCTTCAACGAAATTGAGCAAATGGATAAGAATTTCATTGCTTTTAAGAGACTTATAAAGCTTTCAAAGATGTATGATGATTACATTGAGAAAGCAGTATCTAAATAAAAAAAAGTTTTAAGCTTTAAAGGATAGTTTGAGCTCTCACAATACTAACAGAGACAGTTTAAAAACTGATATGGAGATAGCGTAGCATTGCAACATTATAATGGTTACATTATGTATGTTTTAGGCAATGATGTTCAACAGTTTATATTTACATCTACATGTAAGACTGTTCAATGATTGACGATTCTTTTACTTGCACTACTCGATACAGAAAATTAAATCCAAAACAAACAAAGAACAGATGAGAGAGAGAGAGAAAGAGGGAGAGAGAGAGAGAGAGATAGAGAGAGAGAGAGAGAGAGAGAGAGAGAGAGAGAGAGAGAGAGAGAGAGAAGACAGTAAGAGAGAGGAAAGAGAGGGAGAGACAGAGATAGATAGATAGATAGATAGATAGAGAGAGAGAGAGAGAGAGAGAGAGAGAGAGAGAGAGAGAGAGAGAGAGAGAGAGAGAGAGAGAGAGAGAGAGATACAAACCTTGATATCTCATTTGTCATTTTGGATGGATAATCTAAAACAAGCCTCTCTATCAGGAAAATCAAATTTTGAAGAGCTGAAAATAAAAGGGAAAAACTTCTAATGATAAAAATGTCATTTCTAAATAATTTTTGTCTTTACCCTTGTTTTTTTAAATGACCATCTTTAACCATTTAATTGCCGTAGTTTGGAAAGCCATGTATTTAAAAATCTGGCCAATTGGTCAAATGTTTAAATCTGTGTCTTTCCAGAGTACAGCAGTTAACTGGTTAAAGTTAAATTTAATGAAAACTTAACCCTGTTGAAACTCATTTTTATTAAGTAAAAATTGCCTCTGTTTAAGTTCAGGTTGTATGATATTAAATGGTAATGACTTACCCTCAGATGAGGCCGAAGACAGGAATTTCTCATTCACAAAGTATTGTTTCTTGACATCCAGCACCAAAGACCAGAAAGAGGCCAATTTTGATTCTGCAAATTTAATTTTTAAAAAAAAAAAGCAAACTAACATTGGTAACCCATGGGGTGAAAATTAACTTTATAAAAAAAAAAGTCTGCATCTGCGAGTATTTAATACCCTAGCTTCATAATTTTTTAAAAAGTACTTTTTCTGCTGTCATAATTTCAAAGTGAAACCATCATATTATTATTGTGGTATATTCAAGATTGTTGAGCAGATCAAAGAAAAATATTTGCTCATGAAGAGAATTTGGAAGACGGCACATGTCTCCCAAATGAACATTTCTAATCATAAGGTGTCTTAAATTTTTCTACTTTTCACATTACAGCTAACATGCTGGGGTCACTAATACATAGTAACTTTTTTTAAATTGACTTAACAACTTAACATTAACCATACACATATTTAACCTGCAACAACGTATACAATTATAATTTATTGTTAATCATTTAAGTATACCTAACAGACTAAGCCCATTGAGCATAGTGAGACCATGCAAATGCACAATAAAAATATCAAAACTTATATGTTTTCAAATTATTTGTTGACAATAACATGTAAGCATTCAGACCAAATTATTGAGACATACCAAGCTAACTAGGTAAATTATTGATTGTGCAATCCAAATACACATAATTATAAGAAAAACCAGCTGTATCTTATTTCATTTGTGAAAGGATCTGAGCATATTTATTGGCTGCAATATTCTCCTGGATAATTTATTTTTTCTTTTATTTCCCCAAATCAAATCACTAAACAGATTTTCAATGAAGCCTTCTTCTTCTTCAAGTACCGAGTCTGTGCCAGACATCGGTGATCATGGTATGCCATTCATCTCTCTGATCAGATAACCTCAGAAAACTAATATTACTTCTCTTTCTTTGTCACCCAGCTGTTCAAACTATTCAAATATGTTTTTCTTGGTCTACCTTTACTCTTTTTACCTTCTGTGAGAGCAAGATGTTCAATACATTTATGTCGCTTTAAGTGCCCTAAAAATTACATTTGTCTTTTTCTTATTGTACTTTATTGTATTTTATTTTTCTCAATGAAGCCTACCTGCATTAATATCTGCTAATGACAATCGGACCAAGATGCAAGAGGCTGACACAGCTTCTGAGACAATCGTGGCTTGGGATGACTGTTTAACCGCCTTTTCAAGAGTTTGAAGTAACAAAGGTAGAACCTGACTAGCTTGCAGAATGGTGTCCGCTGCAGGAGAAATGAAAAGAAACAATAACAAATCAATTTTGAGCATTTCCCTTTATCTATAATGAGGTGGCATTGTTTAGTTTTGCCTTAGAAGGTTAGCAGCGCCTGAGAAAAGCAAGATGGTACAGAGTACAAAAAGGGGAGTGAATACATTTAGTTTAAAGCCTGCAACACTCTCGGCTCACAGGCACCTTACTAAAAAGACAGACTAAGAGGAAATGTCGCAAGTACATCCATTGTGTCCAGTCCAAAACCATCTAAAGTCTCACACAGATAATGACATGGAATCTTTGCCAAAAGAGAGACAATTAGACAGTTTCTAATACTAATACACAGACACGATTTTCGAAGGGGAAAAAATATCTCTACCAATAAAAAAAATATTTTTTTAAAATAAAAAAAATTTCAATCTTCTGTTTCTCTGAGGTCTCCAGCCAGGCCCCATGAAAAACAAAGTCGTATCAGTCTAGGACAAGAACAGAGAGCCACAGCTAAAAAGACAAAAGATCAGGGGGATAGAATACCCGATCATCCAGAAAAAATGTGTCAGAACGAAAGATGGTGAGTAAATGAGAGTACAATTAATTGAAAAAGGATGGTCATCATATTGTAGTTTAAAATTTAGAAGTACTTGATTACTTTGTGCGGCATTATGGTCTATGGTATGACACTCAATTTCTGACCTGTCCCTCATTCAAGGAGTGCAAAGTTGAGTCCTCGTAAAAGGCTCTAGACTCACATCCTGTTACTATACTCAGGTGTAAAATAAGTACCGGTTATATCTATATGTGTCCTAAAATTATTTTTTAAAAATTGTAATCATGCTTTATTGGATCATATTTCCACCTACGTGTTAAAGTGTTGCTGTTGGCTTGGGACCCCTTGTAATACGCTATAAGCACATTTATAAAATCTCACATTTTCTATTCTATTTTATCTAAGGATATCAAGTGAATGATATTTGTCTTGAGCATTTCTATATTTAGATATATTTATTTTTATTACATAATATGCAATATTCACTAATAGAGCTCAAAACCCTTTACAATGGGTCCCTAGCCAACAGCAACAATTAATATATAGAATGAGACATGACACCTGTTAGGCGACATTATTATCTAATTTTTTTTTCGGTCAGAGACAATACTGTTAATGGCCAAGTACTCATTTTATACGGTGAGAAAATGTGAGTAAACAGCCTTTTCAAAGGACTCAACTATGACCAGTTCAGATTGGGATTCGAACCCAGGTCCTTCCAATCTGAAGTGAGTGTCATATAACTAGACCTCATAGCTGGACAATGAGCGCAACTGATATTATTCAAATGATGCAAGAATAACATAAAAAAGAAACCATGTACAATGGTGTTACGCGTTTCTGCCTTTTTTCCCCTCTTATTCATATAGGCAGACTGAGCAAAGCTGAGTATAACTGTTGATTCACATTTATTTCTTGAAAGAGAAAAAAAAACAAATTATGATGCTCTCTTAAAGTGACTATTCTTTAAAAATCATGACAAATAAGGAAAATCTTTAGGGCTTAATCAATATAATATGGAGTGATTTCTGTACGCCTTATCATAGAAGCCTAACAATGTAATTTAAATAATGAGTTGCTAATGATAAAAACAAATGTCCAATGAAACTCAACTCACCACTGAAAGCAGTATTCATGCATCGTATGTAAGCACTCCTTACAGGGGATGTTGATGTTTTGAGAGCAATACCTTTCTGAAATGGTTGAAAGAGACACAGATTGTTTATCAATGAGTCGCACGGTTCCTTAGATTGAAAACAGACAGGATTCAGACATGCCAACTTTTCAGAAACAAAGTTTGGGGAAAATTTTGAGCTAATCTGGGAATTAGATTCAAGATAGTGATTATAGTAATGAAAGTTTTTCTTTAGTAGTATTATAATACCACAACTCAGGATAAAAGGTGGAAATTAAGGACACCAGGAAAGGGGAAGTGACATGAAATTCCCAATAAAATCGAAAGATTTGGCAGGTTCAAATTTAACAATGAAAATCCGAAACCGGGGAGAAAAAAATCCCAATTTGACCAACTTAAATTGAATTGAAAGTACAAATTAGGTAATACATTTATTACATTATTGGTTTGAATATTGGTATTGTTTTTTTTCCCCTAGATGCTCCTTCCTGGTGAGAAAAAAAAGAATACTTACAGGGAACCACTGCATCAATTTGTCAGGCACCTGTGTGTGAAACTTGGCACACCACAAGCTCAACATGGAGAGGGTATGAGTCAATGTTCCCTCATGGACTGGTAAAAAAAAAATTGAATAAAAATAAAAATTTGATAAATAATTATTAAAATAATGCTTCGGAAAATGATCCATACACAAAAACAAAAACAAAACTGTATAGATATAATAACTAATTTCTAATGGCAAATCAGGAAGCCTGTTTATTTTTTTTCCTCTGCAAAAAAAAATCTGTCTTTTTTTAAAAGATACTTTCACAGTATTACAAAAGCTGTTATTGCATTTAAATTCAATACACAAAGCCATGAGACTCACAGAGCTTAGTATATCATGGAATCTGAAGCCTGAAAGAGATGGTATCAATTGCCTGCTACCCTTTAAATAAGATGTTAGCCTATCATAAAGCATTATGCGCCAGATCTAAGAGACCCAGCTGCCCAATCACTGCTAGGTGGACAGACGAAACTGAGTGCAAGAAGCCTCTCCTGAGGATATACGACCAATATGCCTAATTGCTGGCTTGAACACTAATTTAGGCCATGTTGTGTGTCTAACAATACACCACAAGTGTCACACAAAATATACCAAACAGTTATCCTTTTCATCCCAAGGTAAGAATTTAAAACACAATACACCTTAATTCATTTTTGCCACATGGTGTTCGAATTTTTAACGTGCAACTGTGATTTAAATTAAATACTATCTTTTAAATATACATACACAAGTTCTGACAAAAGGCCAGAGGTAGGGCCTATCTCAATTTATCAAATTAATATATAAAGTATTGCTATTGGTTCTTGGTTGTATATTTTTACATTTTTGTACATTTGCATATATATATATATATATATTATATATATATATATATATATATATATATATATATATATATATACATTGTCGCTATAGATTCTCAACTTTGTGTTTATACATTTTTATGCATGCCACGTCTGTAAACGAATTTCCATTTTTTTTGGATGAATAAAGTATATATTATTATTATTATCTTACCTTCTTGCTGTAGAATGGGTAAAAACATTTCTGATACAGATGTGGCAAGAGACTGCTGGGAACTGCTGCCACTGACCGTGTTACAAACCAAGTTGCCAACACCCTGCAACACGCTGATCTTCTGGTCAGCAAATGATAACTTCCCCTCAGAACCTGATTTAAGATAATTTTTCAAAAATGTTAAAACACTTTCATATTCCAAAGTTAGCTTCATACATTGTTACAATAATCATATTGTATCATTTAAGAGCTAAAAGGTTCTAAAATCTTTAAATGGTCTGTATAACTTTTAAGCATAGATACAATTTATCAATTATATAAAAAGTATTTAATGTCAATTAATTGATAATTTTGAGAATCTGATAAATAAGTGTCGTATTCAATATTTGTAGTATAATTAACTCTATTTACATTCATTTGGCATTCCAATTTGTAGATTCGAGAGTTTCAAATAATTGATAACATACAATAAGATCCAAAGTCATGTTACATTATTCAACAAAATAAAATATTATGTTTAGTAAGCTCTTTATCACTGGCATTCTTAAAATTATTAATTGAATTATAATTTTTTGTCTCAAACTTTAGATTATTCCAAATTGTCACAGTCTTTTGAATTAGATTATTTTTGCTTACAGTTGAATTACATCTTTCAACAAATATCTAAAATTTAAATCCCCTAGTGTTTGTAACATGCAAATAATTTAAATGCTAATTATAATCTATATTTTAAGAACCATGCAGGAGTATATATATATATATATATATATATATATATATATATATATATATATATATATATATATATATATATATATATATATATATATATATATATATATATATGAATAAGGTCACCTCTTATTCTACGGTATTTTAGTGAGGGCAAATTTAGATACTTTAATCTTTTTAAATAGGATACATGTCGAATGTCAGGCAAAAGGCTTGTAGCGCGTAATAATAATAATAATAATAGTTTATTAGCCAATAGTTTTACCCAACAATCCTATGTCTTAACGATGCAGCTCAGGAAAGACATTATAATCGAATCGGCCATAACTCTAAGAGAAATTAAGCATTTATGACTCACCACCTAAAACTTTGAAGAGGAGAGAGGCCATTTTTTCAATAGCCCCTGGATCACTGCAATGACCAGCCAGGTTCTTGATAGCTTGAACAGCTACGGCACGGGTACATTCATCTTTGGATGCCATGGATGCTACATCATTTATTTTCAAAAAATTCAAAATAAGGGTTAAAATATAGCATCACTTGCAGTAATGATGACAATGTAATTATGTGAAAAAAATAGAGATGAAAGATGTTAGTTTCACACAAATATTGTATACGGTTTCATAACCGTGCAAGAGAAATATAAAATAAAATAAAAAGCGTCAATCAGGGCATTAGCATGATTTCAGTACAATGTCTTATCAATTCAACCACGCCAATGCCAATGTACTTAAGAAAATACCCATTGTAATTACTCAATAAATTAAACAACTTTACTCGCAAGTGGGTAAAATTGGACAATAAAAAATAATATAATGAAAAGTGATTTTTAGCTAAATTGGCAGATCATTTTATATTTTTTTAAATGGCCATTTAAAACAACCTGTTATTACCTGTAAAGAGCTTAGTTGTGTCAGCTGCATATTGACTGAGATCTATTGATAATCCATTTACCATTTCACTCACAGCTGTGGACAAGGGAAAAAAATGTAGAGTTTTTTTTTTTACTCTTAAAAAGAAAATTTAACAACAAGAGGAAGAAGAAGAAGAAGAAGAAGAAGAAGAAGAAGAAGAAGAAGAAGAAGAAGAAGAAGAAGAAGAAGAAGAAGAAGAAGAAGAAGAAGAAGCAATAGTTACAAATATGTTAAGTAAAGAAATAATGCACTGTGTACAGTAAAAAAAAAAAAAAAACAATTCTAATCGAACTAGACAATACATACTTACTTTCTAAAATTACTTCAGAATTACGAAGAATAGCTTTTTGTGCAGCAGGCAAAACTTTGTCCTTATAGTCCTCATGTGAACAGTGACGAAGAAGATCACCACTAGTTATCTGAAACAGATTTTTAAAATGTGATATGTTAAAAAGATCAACTCATTTTGAGAACACATAAAATTTCAATCTAGACACTAGCACAGGATGTAACATAGCACAACAATATGGTCTCTGTTTCATCTTAACCAGGAGGTGACAGGTGTTCAATCTCAAATCTCTGTGTGCCTTGAGCAAGTCACTTAACCCTAGTTCTCAGGGCACTGATCTTATGATAAGAGTAGTTCTTGTCACTAGAAGGCAAAATTCCTCTATAAACTTCAAAGGGTGAGAAAATTTTACGAAATTTTTTAAAAAATAAATAATTAAATAAAAAAACAAACATACCATTATAGCTTTTTGTGGTGAAGTTCGACTGGCCAGTACTTGCTTCAAATAAACTTCTAGGAAAGGTTGCTGCACAATAGAAAAAAATTAGAATGACGTTAGTATCTCAACACATACAGTAACAATGGAAAATTTTCCTGAATCACTAAAGAGACTTTAAATTCTTTCATTTCTTTTTCATACTTGACAGTTAACATATGTGGGCATCCTTGAGATAATCAGTCGCATGATGAAAAGCTTTGAACAGAGAAATTGACAATTTTGGTCAAGATGTCAATTCTTATGGAAAATGAGTTCTCATAAAAAATCATTAAATCAAACCTTTTCTACATATTGATGAAATATTCAAATGGAATTCTACTCCTAAATATTTTATTTTAATTTTTTATGAAGGCAATTATTATACTTAATATCAACTCTTGTCAACGTTGGAAGCGATTTTCTCAAAATTAGGGTTTCACACCCTATATATGACCGCATATGACCATCTTCATGAAAAATCACCGATTTGATTCAAATAAAGATTAAAATGTTCAAGAGACAATGAGCTTTCAAGAAATGAAAAAAAAAACCCCCACAAAACCAAAATTTTCACCATGCGCCTGATTATGTCAGGGACGCACACATATTTCTAACTGCAAATGAAAACCCTTTTATTTCTGCCTGTGGCAAAACATTCATAGACGAACCTGACACAGACAATGAGTAAAAATTTTGAATCTTTCGAATAACTTCTTTTTAGAAGCTTCACAGTGCTTGCAATACTTATATTCATTGGTCATTAGAAGTTGATTCCAGAGCAATCTATCTGCATGTCATACTTGAGACCACCTAAATGCCAATAACGTTACACTCAGATGGTCACAAATATAATTTTAATAACTAAATAATATATTTCAAAGAGATGATTTATGAGACAAAAATATCATCTCTCACAATCAAATCTTATTTCAGAACAAGAACAAAAAGCTAGACACTCCAGCTCAAGAGTCTAAAATTCTCTAATCTTCAGAGGAATTCCAACAATAGATCTTTCAAATCAAATCAGGATATCACGAATAAATTCATAAATTTGGATCAAATTAGCCAGTAATGGTCATGTAAATTTGTAATACCCCAAAACAGATAAAGTGTATTTAAACACGGGAATAGACTAAAAATCAGTGAGTAAAACATAAATATTCTCTATTTTTCCAGAGATACAAAAATCTAAATGAAGAAGAAAAACACAATTTTGCTCTAAAATTTCCTCCTTCTCCCTATCTCTTTAAGGATTATCTAGAAAAAAAAAAGAAAGAAAAAAAATCTTTAAAAATACAATCCCAAATAAATAAAGAATCATTTAGTAGAGTAGGATTTCACTCATGTTTAATGAAATATTACATCCCCGTCATGACTTTCAAAAAAAAAAAAATATGTAAAACAGGCAATTTGTGTATCAATGATTTTCAGATTGTGTGGAAAATTACCTTGTACTTCTGGATAAGGTCGTACAATTTGCTTTCTGCTAGGAGCTTCATGATAAAAGAAATTAGCGGAATACTATGCAAGGAGTGTTCCAAGGCAGCGACTGAATCAGCATATTTTTCAATGGAGCAAGGAACCTGAGGGACAAAGGAAACCAATAGTAAAACAATGAATACAATCTAAAGATATTAAGTTAGAGATACTAACCTTTACTCAAAATAAGCCATAAATAAGTTCATATATTATGAAAAAAAAAATAAACAAAATTGAAAAAACAAAACAAAACAAAAACAACTTTTACGCAAGAAACATTTGTATTGAAAAGCAATTTCAAAATGGTCATTGAAAATGAAAATGTTGTCTAACATTGTCAGAGAAAATATTCATCTTGCCACAAGAAAAATATAACAAAATATAATCTTTTGGAAGGAATGTGATGAAGGAAAAGAAAAGAGCTTAATTCATAGATTGTCACCTAGCTGTGACATGCTGGCTGCAGTTGAACCTAAAATTAAAAAAAAAAACAACAATCTATAAGAAAAGACAATAAAAAATAAATAACTTTTAGTACACCAACATAGAAATGAGATAAAAAATTTGATGTGACATTACCTCCTTCCAAACTCGTAACAGTTTTCGATATGCTGCTTTGATTATCACTTTGTTATTGGCCAGAACTGCTCCATAAACCAATGAAGACTGCAGTGCCACCTGTAGACAGTTACATTTTTTTCCCTTCAACAATGTGCCAAAGTGCATTTCTCATATATCAAATTGCATTAAAAACAAAACAAAAACAGCCAAGCTGTATGTAGAACAGTTGTAACTTTTACCTACATAATATAAAGATGCTACACTTTTTATAAACATGGTATAAGCAATCCTTCTTGCTACAGTACAATACTTGTAGCATTCTACAAAAACAAGCTAATGTTTCCCTGCTTTTATTCTTTTTTATTTTTTTTTAACACTTTTGATAAAATTTATAATTAATAGAATTTGTCTCAATAGATTGCAGGGTTAAAATTAAAAAGTGAATCAATTACCAATGGTTGTATGGAATCAGTGCCATTTGATGATTTCAAACAGTCTTTCAAAATCACACATGTCCAGGAAAGTCCCAAAAGTGAATCACCAGAAGAGCTTCGACTATGAACATATTTTAGAGAAATGGAATAACATAAATTGATCATGTTTCCCCACTGTTGAACTAAAAATATTTCACAAATTCACCACAGTAGATCATGATCCAATACAGGACACAATAACATCCAAAGAAAAACTCATGCTGAGCTTTGAGTGACAAGAGCCGATTATTATTCGTATCGAGGGGCAGTGCATGCTGAAATATCAGATTATGAAGGCCAAATTATCAGTTCAAATCTCAATGACTGAAAAGCTCATTGAAGCTCTTGTCCTGGATTTGTAAAATTTACTGAAATTCAAACGACAAGTAACAAGTTTGAAAATCAAAAGTAATTTTTTTTTTTTTCAAAATACAAAATTACCAAAGATCTGTGAAATACCTTAATGACTGGCATTCTTTTAGAATCTGATCTGATGTGATGAAAGAAATTTACCTTCTCCTCTATTGTAACAAACAGATGAGCTGGAAGTACTTTTTTTCTATGTATTGAGTTATTGTAGAATTTAAATAGCCACAAAATGTATTATAACATGAAATAAATGTAAAAAAGCAAAGCATAGAAAATAAGAGATGTGACGTCAAAACCAAGCCAAAAAAAAAAAAAAGAACGTGAAAACAAATATGGAACAAATTGTAATTACCTTGCATACACAGTATTTCTCTGACACTTTTCAAGCCCATCAAGCCCTGTGGACACAGCCTTCAAAGATGCTTCCAAGTGAACCTTGGACAAGCATCTTATCAACTGCAGTGCAGCTCTTCTTGATGCTCCATCTCGATAAAAGCCAATGACTTGACACAAATATTTGACGATTCCTTTCACAGCTCCTTCTGGAATGTCTATTGGCAAAAATGATTAAATCAGTTAATGTCAAACCTTCAAAATAAACCCATTTACACTGCTCAAAACAATAATTTATTTCCCTTTTGTTCACATCGTCATATAAAAAATTAAAAAACAAAAAAACCCCACAAATAATGGTACTCCGTTTAATGACACACGAATATCCAATAAGGTCTTTTTAAGTTTTCAATATCAAATACAATAGAATTTATGAATATTTTCATATTAGAGCAATTTTCTTTTAACATTTTTTTTTCAGATTATGTGATCAAAAACTTAAATTTTGACAACCGATAGAGATACAAACAATTTTAACTACCCCAGCATCACACGTCATTATTCATCTTTTAACAGTGAGTTATCACAATTATGGATTATCATAAGTTATTCAGTAATACAAACCTCCTTTTTCAATAAGTGCGACAACATCTTTGATTGCTTTAGTTCTCTCTGACACACTTGGTACAACTACTTTGGCTGCATACTTTTTCAAAATGTCTGAGCTCTGTGTAAAATAACAAAACAGTTGATAAAAATATTAAGCACAATAGTTAAAAATCACTAAACAATTCACAGTCTAATGAGGTGACACAGTGAGTCTGTGGTAACTGTCAACGACAGAGTCAAAATGGAACTCTCTTTGATGGCATGGTGATTTTACTAGAGTCTTAACTTTAATTCCCCGTAATTTTTTCATGCCCCTCATCATTAGTATGTCATTCTCAATCAGATCTGTTCTTATCTCTCGATTGAAAATTGAACAGTGCTGATGGTGAAAAAATAACGTGGCAGTTTTTTTCAAAAATAAATCCACAATTTTGCAATCAAATTCCTATATTTGCATGTTAAAAACAACAAAATTTGCACAAAAAAATTGCTAAAAATTTTTGATTGATAATTTTCATAAAAACTGACATTAAGTTCAGGAAAGAGAGAGCTGTAGTGGGACTGCGTAATTGGTAGGGAGACATTAACTGAAGAAACTATCATATTACAAAAAGCTATCAACAAGATTTTAAAAATCCTCTTCAACAAAGCTGTTGCAGACATGCAGACCCTCAATTAAAAATTTCAGGGACATTTTACGAATAAAACCTCAAATTTCATGAACAATACGTTCCCACTGGTGTCCCATGGTCCTGCATTCACTCCCCACTGGAGTCCCTTTTCTGTGGTTCCTCATTCAACTCCCACTGGTGTCCATCTCCCACAGTCCTGGGTTTACTCCCCAGTGGTGTCCACCTACCATAGTAAGTCGTCCTTCAGAGCCATTAGGCCCATGGAGCCGGACTTTATCCCGGTTTCTTTAGCGTGAAACAGACAATAGCAATTGCTTGCTACCCACTGGAGTCCAAATCCCATGGTTCCCCATTCACTCCTCATTGGTTTCCACCTCTCAAAACCCAGGATTACTTCCCACTGGTGTTTGTCTACCACAATCCTGGGTTCATTCCCCATTGGTGTCCATCTGCCAGTCTCAGGTTCACTACTCACTGGAGTCCATATACTGTGGTCCCATGACCACTCCCCATTGCCATTAGTGTCCAGAGCCCGAAATTCTGAGTTCAATCCCTAGCGGTGTCCACCTCCCATAATCCCAGGTTCATTCCCATTAGTGTCCACCTCCAATAGTCCCAAGTTCACTCCCCACTGGAGTCCATATCCTGTGGTTCCATGATCACTTCCAGTGATGTCCAGCTCTCAGTCCTGGGTTCACTCCCCACTAGTGTCCACCTCCCATAGTTCCAGATTCACTCTCCACTGGTGTCCATCCTGAAGCTCCAGTTTACTATCCTATGGCTATATCTCCTGGTTTTACTCTCCACTGGCTTCAATCTCCCACAGTCCCAAATTTACTCCCCATTGGTGTATAAATCCTATATTGACTCCCTACTTATGTCAACCTTGCATAGTTATGGGGGTCCATATAAAAAAGTGAGGACATTTCTCTCTTGTTCACTTCCCACTTGTGTCTGCATCTTGCAGTCTCAGTTCACTCAGTTCCATCCATAGTTCCAGGTTAACAACCCGCTGGTGTTCACATCCAAAAGTCCACGGGTTATAACAAACCCAGAGTTCATTTCCTACTTGTGACTACATACTGTATTCGAGTTCATTCCCCACTACTGTCCACATCCCAGGGTCTAAGGTTTTCTCCCCTCTAATAAATATTGACCACCCATTGTCCTGGGTAGAATATCCACGGATATCCATCTCAAATGGTCTCTGGTTCAATCCCCACTGATGCTCACCAATCAGAGTCCCTGGGTTATTCCGCATTATACTTTGATTTGTTTACTGAATAATCACAGGGATCAGAAAGTAAGCAATCCATTACAGCACAGCAGTCAGAAACAGCCTATGGTGGTTATAGAGCTCTTTTCAAAAATACCATGACTGTGAAAAAATTGCTGTGCAATTATTTAGTGAACAAAATCCCTTTAAAACAAAAATAAACTGGAAACTGCATTCGGTAGCTACTCCTAATTAATTATCTTTTACATTCAAGCTTGGAAAATACAAGACAGTTCTATCCATTTCATTCTGTGTAGTAGTGGCAGTGATGATGATGTGGTGGTGGTTGTATTAGTAGTGGTAGTGATGGTGATGATGTGGTGGTGGTTTAAGTAGTAGTGGTAGTGATGATGATGTGGTGGTGGTTGTAGTAGTAGTGGTAGTGATGATGTGGTGGTGGTTGTAGAAGTAGTGGTAGTGATGATGTGGTGGTGGTTGTAGAAGTAGTCGTAGTGATGATGATGATGTGTTGGTGGTTGTAGAAGTAGTGGTAGTGATGATGTGGTGGTGGTTGTAGAAGTAGTGGTAGTGATGATGATGATGTGGTGGTGGTTTAAGGAGTAGTGGTAGTGATGATGATGTGGTGGTGGTTGTAGTAGTAGTGGTAGTGATGATGTGGTGGTGGTAATGGTTGTAGTAGTAGTGGTAGTGATGGTGATAGATGTAGCAGTAGTGGCGTGATGATGATGAGGTGGTGGTGGTTGTAGTACTAGTCGTAGTAGTGGTAGTGATAATGATGTGGTGTTGGTGGTTGTAATAGTGGTGGTAGTGTTGTAGTAGCAGTGGTAGTGATGATGGTGGTTGTAGTAGTAGTGGCAGTGATGATGTGTTGGTTGGAGGGAGGCGGGGAGAGGGGTAACCTTGAGTTTGAAAAGTTGATCAAAGTCAAAAAGCCTATCTAGATAGTTTAATCTAGGCTTATACTTATTCTTCTACAAATTCTTCTACTTCCACAAATTATCTAAATTTAAGCATATCCATCCATCATGATGACGGAATATAATCTGAAACTAATTTCATTTGGTCATTTAGTCTTGAACTTGAAGTGAAGTCGGGGAAATTTGGCCTTCTCCCGGCTTCTCAAAATTGTGGTCTCTTTCTCCTACTCATCGGCAAATTAAACTTAAACAACTGCTGTTTAGGCTGAGTAGCTTTTTGGTGGAGTAATAGGGCTAGACTAGGAGACGACTATACTATACTTCTATGACTATGATGATTTATCATAAAAATGATGACTTTTTTTTAAGAGTAAGTGTAAAGTAAGAGTAAGAGTGTGAGTGGACTTTAATTGCATTTGTTTGTTTGCATGTGTTATTTTTAGGCGTGCAAGTGCAAGCCTAAGCATGGTGATTAGGACTGAAGTTATTTAAACGTGAGAAATCGATTATATTTCTTGCCATTCAGTTGAAAGTGAGATAAACAGTTATTACATTCCCATTCGGCAAAACTTACAGCTGTTTCCGCCATGTTGGTTGTGCAATAACAGTAAAACGTACTTTCGATTTCTCACACAACTTATCACTCGAACAGCTAAACGTGAAAATATTAATTCCTCATTGCCCTAATTAAGTCTGATTATTCTTTTTTATGTTATGACTATCTTAGAGACATTAGATACTGCTGGTGCAATTTTATATGCCAATTTATTAATAAACAACAAATACACGTTTCGAGTGTTTAGGCCGAAGTGAGAAACAGGAAATACAGCATGGCATAAGTATGAGAAAGCTAATTTCCAGGCATTAGACAACATTTTAATGTGACTCAGTACTAGTTTTCCGTAAAGCCTTATCTTTCTCTTATTCTTCCATCCGATTCAGATTGCTAACAATTGTGTGAAATCGGCATGCACTGATTTGTATATTTTATGTATACACGTCGTGTGAAATAGAAAATAAAACGGAATTCCGTCCTCAGAGAAACCACATTCTAAATTCACAAGCAACCTATTCAGCATACATAATACATAACATAACACTAGAAGTGAGCGGAATATCTAAGAGTAATAAATTCGAACAAATTAAATAGGAAAGAGCATACTGCCTTTATCGGGCCCCATTCTCTAGGCGTTGTTGCCAGCGTTTCCGACACTATATGCATGGACTTGCGAAATTTTGCAAACTGGTGCTGTATTTATAGACCTATCAGCGGCATACGATACGGTCTGGTGCGAAGGGTTAATTCTCAAACTAGCAAAGATAATAAAGTGCAAAAAGACCTTGAAGCTGTTCTTTTCAATCTTAGGGGAAAGGCAATTCCATGTCGCCCTCTGAGACACCACGAGCAAAGTAAAAAAACTGAGGAATGGGGTCCCTCAGGGATCTGTTCTGGCGCCAATGCCGTTTAACTTCTACATTGGCGACATGCCGAACACTTCCTCCCTGAGGCTGCGATATGCGGACGACTGGGAGCTCGTTACTCAAAGTAAGGTGTGGACCCATCTCGAGAGCGTACTCAGTGAGGACGTCAGCAGACTGAAATCCTACTTTGACAAGTGGTACTTGAAGATGAACACTTCAAAAACCGTGGCCACTGCATTCCACCTAAGCAGTGGTTGGCACACCCGTAAACGAAACGCCCTTGTCGGGGACCAGCTTCTCCCACATGAACCGAATGCGAAGTACCTGGAGGTCACGCTAGACTGCAGCCTTACCTATCAGGTTCATCTCGAAGGAGTTGCCTGGAAGGTAGAGAAACGCAATAGTCTTCTGCGGAAGCTGGCGGGAACAACTTTTGGCCCCGATCAGTGGGGACTTCTGTCCTGGTATTATGCTATTCCACCGCGGAGTATTGCTCTCCAGTGCGTCGTAGGCGCAAGAATGTTGAGAGGACAGATGTAAAACTTTGCAAGACTATGCATATTATAGTGTCGGTAACGCTGCGGCCCGATAGTGGCAGCAATTCAGACCCCTGATGTCCGACGGGAGACAATTACATGGCACCGGCGGAGAGTGAAACTGGGGAAACCCCTTTCAGACTCATGATAGTCGGCGCCCGCGTTTCGAGTCGAAATAAGTCTCGGCAACCCTTGAACTTGGTATTCTCTGACTTCGTGGCAGGGTTGCACATGAGAGATGGAAGTCGATGGAAGACTCCTCGAATGTGGGAAAGAAGCGTTGTGGCAAATAACCTGAAACCACAGAGCATCATGTCGAACGGTGTGTTATGACGAGAGTACTGGGCGATTTTGCTACCGTGCACAAATGCGGCAATGAATTCGCCGCCAGTCTGGGTTTTTTTTGTTGTTGTTTTTTAAATTATTTTTATTTGTTTTTGTTGTTGTTGTTTTTTTCAAGTTATAAGATGATTCACCACATCTGAAGAGCACTCATGTTACTCAAGTGGAATTTTAGCTGATAAAACTTGAACTTGATTCTTTGCATTGTGATTAATCTCGATGTTTCAGATGTATTGTGAATAATCACGCACTCCACAATGCACAGAGAAGGACACGCTCCTGCTCATTTTCCCCCCCCCCCCCCACCCCCACCCCTCAAACGCCCTCACTGTCGTCAAACAATTCTATTTTGACCAACTTGTACTACTTCGTACCTATAAACCCTACATAGACTTTGTTGGTACACGAAAAATAAGTTAAATATCGCTGATTGGTACTATTAAGTAAAATATGTCTTTAGAAAAAAATAACAGTCTAATACGAGTATAAATATTATTTATAAACTTATTCATTTATTCGTTGTTGTTGTGTTGTTGTTTTTTTTCCTCCATTTAATTGATTAATTAATTACATTACATTAAATTTAGTGATTCTTGAATCTCTCTTCATCATTTTCTATGGGTTATTTTTTCAAAATTGTTGTACATTCAAACTAACATATGTTATAAAAAATAAATAAATAAATAATAGATTGAACTTTTATATAGCGCAATATCCACTAAATGTGCTCAAAGCGCTTTACAAAGTGTCCCTGGTCAACAGCAATATTTAACATGTAGGACGGGACATGCCGCCTGTTAGGCGATATTATTACAATTTTTCGGACAAAGACAACGCTGTTAACGGCCAGGTATTCATTTTACACCTGAGTACGGTGAGAGAATGTGAGTAAAGAGCCTTTTCCAAGGACTCAACTATGCGCCGAGCGCGAGGCTCGAACCCAGGACCTTCCGATCCGAAAGCGAGTGTCATACCACTAGACCACATAGCCGCACTTGTATTTATCACACTAAGAAACAGTAGTATTGAAAACAAAACGAGTCATTTTTCCCTTGACACGATTGTATTTCATTAACATAAGAATGAATAAGCTAAATGGCATCAAGGTGGGCAGGTCTCTGCTTGCCCGTTCTAACTGATACATAATAATTATGATATTGTAGGGTAATTAACCAGTAGAGTTTTGACCAATAAAACATGGGATTTGTGACACGCCTTCACACGTGCTCGGACAAACATAGTTGCTTGTTCGTAAACAGTAACTTGAATGAAATCGACCAAGCACTGATCATTGTTATTGTCTTTATACCACCAAATGGGTGACTAGATATCACACGATTTTCTCGATCAGATAATAAACGTTTAAATTTACATATAGTTTTCTATGTTGGTTCTATTGATCAAGCGGTTGAACAGTGGATATTTTACTTAAACACATACCATCGATAGTAAAATCTGTGTATTTTGCTGTGTCTACCAATCATTGCCATTGTTAACATTATGACGATTGTCCGAGAGGCGTGGTTATCTACCTGTCTATTTGTCGCTCGGTCGGCCAAAATAAAGAAATCAGACAATGATGATTGGGATGGGTTGGGAAAGGAGAGAGGAGAGGGAATACCAGACCCAGTAACTTCTCAAAATAACATTAGGTCGTATAGACCCAGAGAACAATAGTTGGCAATATTATGATGTAGTTTTAAATAAAGAATGAAGAATCGCAACAGATGCACATTCCTCCTTGCATGAGGAGGAAGAGGAGGAGGAGGAGGAGGAGGAGGAGGAGAGGAAGATAAATGTCATACATCTAGAAATATTGTGTGCTGGCATCATCATCATCATCATCATCATCATCATCATCATCATCATCATCATCATCATAATCATCATCACCATCATCATCACCATCATCATCATCATCATCATCATCATCATCATCCATCATCATCACCATCATCATCATCACCATCATCATCATCATCATCATCATCATCATCATCATCATCATCATCATCATCACCATCATCATCATCATCAGCATCATCATCATCATCATCATCATCCATCATCATCATCATCATCATCATCATCATCACCACCACCACCACAATCACATCACCACAAACCACTATAACTACTCCCACAACAGTTTTTTTTGTTTCAACTTAATGTACGCATAGTAAATTAAATGATAATGATTAGGACACAAGAGTTCATTTTTTTTTTTCGTTTTCACAGGCGCCATCTCTCGACGCACTGACAACTTTAACCTCCTTAATCTCTAAAAAAAATAAAAATAAAAAAAGAAAATGCGGGGCGGGTGTACCATCGTCAGTTATCAAAATAAAAACATCGGAGATAAATTGTAAAGTGACCCAAATGCGTTTATTCCAAGAAGTGGGTATGACTTAGAACTGTTTGGCATTTTGATCATCGAGGGAGAATTGCATGCTCGGTTATTTTCTTTCCTTGTCCGACGCCACCTCTACACCAAGCGATTCAAATTTGTCCAATTTACCCCATTAACGACGGGGTTCAATTTCACCCCTACTTAACGTCGTATCTTATCCTTTTTGCTCAGACATCAGCAACATCATTCATGTCATTTGGGCTTCAAATGAAACTAGGAATTACATTGCTATAGGGAATGAGATTAGCGGAAGAGTCCCTTGATTGGACGTCACCTTACAGAGAGAACGTCAACTTAAATATCGCCGAGAAACTATTGAGGACGCATGCGCAAAACCATATTGACGTTCTCTCTCTAATAACTTCTCCGCAGGTTACGTCCAATCAAGGGACGGTACTCTTCCGCTAATCTCATTCCCTATTTCTTGGTAAAAAAAAAAAAAAATAAATAAATAAATAAATAAATAAAAAAATTTTAAAAAAAGAAAGAAGAAGATTACCCTCCTTCCGCACTAGGACAAAACTGTCCCGGGACAAATTTGTCCTGTCCCACTGGAGAAAACTTCTATTCAAAAGGGGTTCCGCACTAGGACAGGACTGTCCCAGGACACACCTGCGCGAATGCTATATTTTTCTACTATCACAAACGATATGAACACGGGACTGGGACAGTCCTGTCCCGTTGATTTTGTAGCATTTCACAACGGCTTGGGACACAACGGGACTGTTTTGTCCAGTCCCAATAGGTGCGGAAGATTTCTCTAAATTCTATATGTTACAGATTTGGGACAGGACTGTCCCAGGACAGTCCTGTCCTAGTGCGGAAGAGGTGTTAATTCATCATGTGTTGTTGATGAAGGGGAAACCCGAAACGTCCATTTTATCTGTTTTCGTATATTAAACTGAAGCTTACATTCAATTTCACAGTTATAATTTATTTATTTATTTCAATTCTGAATATAAAAAAGCAAGAACAATTCAAAAAATAATTCTATGTGATGAAACCACGTACAGAAGGCATAGCAACATAAATATTTTCGGCAATTTAAAAAAGTATGTTTATAAATATAATTTAAGAAGTGTCACACTTTGTGACACAGCAGTAACGTGTCTAAAACCGGTCGCACATCTATTCGGTAACTTGTGGGATCAATTATCTTTATCGTTATTTATTTCGGGAATTCTCAATGAAAATATTTTTAAGTAAGTCCTTCTGAGCCACTTGGACTCATTGTAAAACAAATTAAGTCCTTTAGAGCCTTGTAGCCAATGGTGCAGGAGTTATTCCGGTTTCAATAGCGTGAAGCGGACAATTAACGTATTTGTTTGAAAACCTTTGAACGGGACGCTAGTCTGTAGTCTATCAAAGACTACTATCCCAGCTTGACAGGTACCCTTTTACACCTGAATGGAGTGAGTGATTGGAGTAAATTTTCTTGCTCTAGAAAGTACAAGTTGGCTTCGGTCGGAATCGAACACAGAACCTCTGAGTCCAGAGTACAACGCGCTAACCATAGGCCATCTTGCCTCCTAAGCTTATAAATCCGGAACTTATCCATGTTTCTGTGGCGTTGAGCAGACAGATAACAGTTTAAAATTTAAAATAATAAAATTCATTTTTTCATCCCATAGGGGAAATTTTTCTCGAGGGTCTATTCCAAGGTAAGACTGGAATAACCCAGGCGTCAGCCGCAATGCAGCGCCGCAAATTTAGCTAGGACAAGGTATAACCAGGCGTCAGCCGCAGTGCAGCGCCGCAAATTGAGCTAGGCGAGGTGAATTACTCAACTGATGCCTTTCGGGCACGAAGCATGCTGACTTTCTATTATCCTCTTTAATAATGCTAGTCCGTCAAAGATTACTTTCATCAGCGAACTGGTACTCATTTTAAGATAAGATCGGAGATCACCATAGAGTCTACGGAATTGACCCTTGAGCAATATTTGGGTCATTAAAGGATGCACCCAATATTGTTTTCTCTTTCAATTTGTCTTTTTTTTTTCCACGTGGTAAAACACAGAAATATGTAACCTCTATTTCATCCATTACTAGTAGTAGTAGTAGTAGTAGTAGTAGTAGTAGTAGTAGTAGTAGTAGTAGTAGTAGTAGTAGTAGTCGTAGTCGTAGTCGTGGTAGTGGTAGTAGTAGTAGTAGCAATAATATTACTCTTGCTATAAGAATATTTCATGATTATATAAATCTTATGTAAACAAATCCCATTGTACAGTGTAAAAAATCATTATCGTCATGTCGTATCTTATGTTGATTCATAAAATGTGAATTATTAGAGTTGCAATTGCCTACAAAAAAAACTTTTGAATCTTGTAAAAAAAAAAAAAATGCATTCGCGCAGGTGTGTCCTAGGACAGTCCTGTCCTAGTGCGGAACCCCTTTTGAATAGAAGTTTTCTCCAGTGGGACAGGACAAATTTGTCCCGGGACAGTTTTGTCCTAGTGCGGAAGGAGGGTTAGGTCTATGATTACAACTAGATGAATAATGGAAGAAATTATGAATGGAAAGAAATTGGGTCACGGATTCGAAGTGTTAGATCAGATAAAACACTTTACTTACTGTAGACACATTGGACTGTAATGCCTTGTTTTGATATGCCGCAGGCTGCTTTTTAACGCTTTGTCAAAGCATTCTTTGATTTTATTGAGTTGAGTTTTTGATTACGCATGGAATTGATTCTTAAATACAAGTTTTGTTGTTTCATTGTGATTAGGAAGATATAAGGAAAATGAAGAATGAAATTGAAAACATTTTTTTTGTTGAAATTTTTCTTATTTTTTCTTTACATTAAAATCAAGAGGATGACCTGCCGATAAAGTGCATACGGTGCAAGAAGCTTATAATATGAACTGGAGTGAGAGGCGGTGGCGTCATGCGTGCCATGCAAGGAACCGTCGCCGCCATGCCCATTGTGGCATGATAAGGCTATTTTGCTTTGGGGCAAACAATACCGGCATGGGTGTGTGTGTGACCTCATACTTAATAACAATTACAAGCACACTTTGATACACAGCATCTTTATTTTGTTTATCTGCTGAGCACACATTTACTTATACGATTATTCACTGTTGTTTCGTTTTTTTCATTTGTCTTGGTCAAATATATTTAAAAGTACAAGTAAAGTTTGTATTATAAAATTCAGGAATTCTCTTTGAGACTTCAAGGATCCACATACTAACGTTCTCAGGGGAAAAAAAAAACCTAATCAAGCTTGATTGTTGAGCAGCAGCTTCTTATGGTTCACACTATTATGTTATGACGATCGACCCAATCAGCAAAGTCCGGTCCGCATTCGTGCACCGTCGCGAACCCGCCTGGTAGCATCGTCACAACACACCTTTCGACTAGATGCTCTGCCGTTTCGGGTTCTTGCCCACAGCGTGGACATATTGGACAGGAAGTTAGACCCCACTGATGTAACGCACCGGCCGTTAGGCAGCTCCTCGACCGAAGCCGATTCGCAGCTACCCAGTGTCTCCTCTTACTGGTATCAAAGCCTGGCAACTTCTCACCAAGCTTAGAGGAGTGTAGGTCCCCGCCCCCACGAGGGATTGAATTCGTCCAAACCGACTTCCATCTCGTATGTGCAGCTCTGTCCGTAGTCAGGGATTCTGCGTACAAGGGTTGCCGGGACTTATTTCGGCTCGAAACGGGGGCACCGTTCATTATGCGCATGAGAGGGGTATCCCCATTCCCTCTCTCTTTGATCTTACTCAGCCAGTTTCCCGTAATGGTCTCCCTCCAGACATCGGGGGGCTGGATCGCTGCCATTATCGGGCCCCATTCTCTAGGGGTTGTTGCTAGCGTTCCCGACACTATGTGCATCGACTTGCGAAGTTTTACATCCACCTTCTCAACGTTTCTGCTTCTACCCCACACTGGAGCGCAATACTCCGCGGTGGAATAACATAGTGCCAGGGCGGATGTTCTCAGGAGCGCTTGGCTAGCGCCCCAAGTCGATCCCGCCAGCTTCCTCAGAAGACTGTTGCGTTTCTCTATCTTCCGGGCAACCTCTTCGAGATGAACCCGATAGGTAAGGCTGCGATCCAACGTCACCCCTAAATATTTTGGACGCGGCTCATATGGGAGTAGCTGGTCCCCGACTAGGACATTCAGTTTACGGGTGTGCCAACCACTGCATAAGTGAAATGCAGTGGCCACGGTTTTTGAAGTGTTCATCTTCAGGTACCACTTGTCAAAGTAGGATTTGAGTCTGGTGACGTCCTCGCTGAGTACGCTCTCGAGACAGGTCCACACTTTACTCTGAGTAACGAGTGCCCAGTCGTCCGCATATCCCAGCCTCAGGGAGGAAGTGTTCGGCATATCGCTAATGTAAACGTTAAACAACATTGGCGCAAGTACCGACCCCTGAGTACCCCATTCTTCAATTTCCTTACTTTGCTCGTGACGTGGAATTGCCTTTCCCCTAAGATCGAAGAGAACAACTTCAAGGTCTTTTTGCACCTTATGATTTTTGCAAGTTTGAGCATTAACCCATCGCACCAGACCGTATCGCACGCCGCTGATAGGTCTATAAACACAGCACCTGTTTGCTGTTTTCTCTCGAACCCGTGCTCAATATGCTCTGTAAGGGCAATGACCTGCTCCGTGGTGCACCTCCCTTCCCTGAAGCCTGCCTGCTAAGGTGGCAGGGCAGCGTCTAGGACCGGCCCCCATCGGTTTAATAGAACACGCTCCAACAATTTGTAAAGACAGCTCAGCAGCGATATGGGTCTGTAACTGTCTGCCTCCTTCGCCGGCTTCCCTGGCTTCAGGATGGCAACTATCTTCGCGTGCTTCCACACTTGTGGAAGCTTTCCTTTTGCAAGGATGTCAGACATTGCCTCTGCTAGCCAGGCCCGTGCCCTGGGGCCCAGATGCGTCACCATATCGGGATATACACCATCTATCCCTGCTGCTTTGCCGTTCTTCACTTCGCTAATGGCTGCACCCACTTCTCGGGACTGAACGGGGCCGTCCAGTCCGACTCCTCCGCAGGTAGCGAGTCCAAAATCGTACGGTACGCCTTGCGGACACCGCGCTCAAAAGCCTGATTAGGGACCCGCTTACTACGGTTCTTAATGTTCTTGGCAATTGTGTCTGCCTCGCATTCCGGTGCAGCCTTCGCGAAATTCCGATCTGGGTCCAATTTCTTTATCAAACGGCAAGCGTGGCGGCTGGAGTGTGTAAAGTCGAGACTTTCCACGGTCTCCTGCCACCGTTGCTTCCTTCCCTCTGCCAGAGACTGAAGTAGTCTATCGGCTGCGTCCTGGGACTGGGTCTGCTGGTACTCTCGGTACAGCTCATCCGACTCTGCTGTCCAGCAAGGGGTGTAGAATTTCCGTTTGCCCCGTGGAATAGAGCGTTGAGCGCTCTTAACCAGTAGCCTACTGAATCTGGTTATATTCTTGGACTTGGGAGGAATGGCAGGGCAGACCTGCTCGATATAGGAACTGAATTCCTCCCAGTCAGCCTTCCTGAAATTCCATCTGCAAAGTGGGAGAGACTGCACCCTCGGTATTGTCACCCCAGCTGTGACAAGAACCGGCCTGTGCTGGCTATGCGGAAAGTCCCCGAGGACTGTCCTTCACCTGCAGCGGTTCACCGTTCGCGCCTTTCGTTACGAGGGTGAGGTCTGGAGTATACTCCTTCTTATGGCGGGTACCCCGGAAGGTACCCTTGGCTGTAGGATCGTACACTAGGTGTAGATCATTACAGTCCATCCATGAGCGGAGTTGTCTTCCTGCCTCGTTGCAGTCTAGGTAGCCCCATTCGTGATGGTGGCTATTAAAGTCTCCCAGACAGATGGAAGGATGGCTGACCACCGGAACCGGTGGTGTAGTCCAAGTCGCTCTAGGTCGTTTGTAAATATTATGCAAACACAGTCCACCTACTTCCACGGAAATTCGGTTCACCCCATTGCTGTCCGTTACGCTCTCAATGACCCTTACCTTCGATGGCTCTTTAGCGTAAACGCTAACCCCTCCTTTGAGCCTCGAAGTGTCCTCGCGTTGGACCACCGTATAGCCTGGGATCTGGAATCGGGAAGATTGCGCGCCTGAATAAAGGTGGGTCTCCTGTAACAGGAGGATATCTACGCAGTGAACGGCCAATAGCTTTGATAAAAGCTCATTTTTTGCCATACTCTGGCTCTCGACGTTCAGGGACAATATGTGCGTCAGTTCGCCATCCCCGCCGTCGCATTTTCCGATCGGCAGGCCGCGAATCGATTGATGCATGGGACGTTTGCTTTTTTTTTCCGGACGTGCCGACAACCCTGGCGACACGAACGCGGTATTATTTGGCTAGGCGGCAGACCGCTTCGCCATTGACGGGACTGATTGGGACTCGACATAAGGATAATAGTGTGGCGCCCGGGATAGGGCTGCTATTCGGGCACCGGGTTTGGATCAAATTTAGTCACACACCGGGGCGAGCAGCTCATGTGGCTCGTTGGCTCGATACCCGGGATGGTCTCGTGACGGTCGACCGGGATTTACACCTTTGCCCTCCCGTGTGCCTCAAGCCCCCTCACCACTGCACGGTAAAGATCCACGAGGGGGATTGTTGAGAAAAGATGGTTCACACGTGTGTTGTCACTGGTTGCCATAACCGAAAACAAAAGGATTCCATTAGGAGTTTTCACTCGTAAGTCGCGGATGTTTGTTAGCCCATTTTATCTCTAAAATCACTAATTTGCTATCAATATTCAATCATAGTCCTCTTCCTCCTTTATCCCCCTCCTCCACACATCTTCTCTTTACTCACATTCTCTCACTGTACTCAGGTGTAAAATGAGTACCTGGTCGTTTACAGCGTTGTCTTTGTCCGAAAAATTGTAATATCGCCTAACAGGCGTCACGTCCCGTCCTACATGTTAAATGTTGCTGTTGACCAGGAACCCCTTGTAAAGCGCTTTGAGCACATTTAGTGGATATTGCGCTATATAAAAGCTCAATTGTTTTTTTTTAGACCTTCTTCTATTATTCACTTTTCAGATGATAATTAAACGATAATGACTTTGAGTCGATAGACAAAAGCTGTTCTTGTCGGCTATATATTTATGTTTTACTACAGTATAATATAATCTGTAGTAGCAACGTTTTGCCGTTCCCGACAATCAACGTAACATATTGTTATCTGTCTTGTAATTTCCACTATTTTTACACGTGTATATCTATCAACATTTAATTCATTACTATTGTACAGCTGTTATCTAGATTGTTACTTTTACCGGTATAAATACAAACTAATATTTCAGGTTCCCCTTTTCCGACCCCGAGCGACTCATTCAGTGGATTAGCCGCGTGTCACGCCAAGATACACGTGGAAAAAAATGGAAACCTACAAAACACTCTAAGATTTGCAGTGATCACTTCGTTCCTGGAGACTATGAGCTTGACACTGAAAGAAAAGTCTTACGCAATAGTGCAGTTCCGTCTTTATTTCCTTCCCACCCTAGTCATAAACAACCAACACCTAAACCTCGTCGAAAATCCTCCAAAAAACGTTCTTTTCAAGCTGACGTCAACTGTACTTTCAACTATGAAAGTGACACAGAGGTGTCCGCAAAATGTAGCAGAGTAATGATAGACCATTGCTATACAAACCAACCAGTTGAAACGAATACTGAATTGGAAAATTTAAGAGACAATCTTGAAAAGGCTAAGTCAGTCATTAAAGAGAAAGGGAAGACAATTAAATGTCTTCGCCAGAAATTAAAGAGAAGAGACGCCACCATATCGAGCATCCTAGATGAAATGGAGGAAATAAAATTGCTCTCATCAGAGGAACACCATTTGCTGAAACTCAACTTTGATGAAGAAACCTTATCTTTAATTGAAAATGAGATGAAGGCAACCGAGACCAGCGTATGCGGCAGGCTTGTCACTGATGAAGTTAAAAATTTTGCTGTTACCCTTCACTTCTATAGTGCTCAGGCATACGAGTATGTCAGGAAATTCCTCGCTTTGCCACATCCTTCCACTATACGCAAATGGGCATTAACCAGAAACTGCAGTCCAGGTTTTCTGTCTGAGGTAATGGATACGTTACAGAAGGACTTCAGCGATGAACGGAGGTAAGTAGTTATCATGTTTGATGCCATGCACATAAAGAAAGCATACAGCTATGACACTGGTACGCAAACATACATGGGCTCTGTTAACTATGGACATCTCCACACCGGCTGTGAGGATACATTGGCCACAGAAACATTAGTCGTCATGGTGGTTGGTTTAAAGAAACACTTTAAACTGCCAATCGGATATTTTCTCTTGGACAAAATCAATGCGAACACCCAGGCACAAATAGTCAAGGATGCAATCACTCTCGTGACAGAAGCTGGGCACAGTGTCA
>NC_088362.1:106426812-106469312 GCF_034508935.2 Berghia stephanieae | reverse complement strand
AGAAAATAGAGGAATATACCACATCAAGAATGCTTTTTGCTCTAGCTGACACCCTTTCTGGAAAGAAAAAGACTGACTCATGTAAGAAATACCCAAAATCTTACAAATCTATTGATCTTCCTTCTGTTTTTTGGCGATTATTTTCAGATCAAGGTCACTAAAATTCGAGAACAACAAGATTCGTATGCAGTTAGTCAACCAGTCTTTCATCCATTTGGCGGCGAGAGCTTGCTCTGTGAGTTTTCGCAAGCGACCGAGGAAGAGGTAATTTCATTTATAAAATATTCACCTTCTAAAACCTGGAAATTTGACCTCATCCCAATACCTTTACTTGTTAACCATCTGGAGCATCTTGCTCCCATTTTAACAATTATAATAAATGAATCTCTCCGGAATGGCACAGTTCCTCAATCTTTTAAAAATGCTATAGTTACACCTATTCTTAAAATATAGCTTGTCCTCAGACGATCTTTAAAACTTTAGACCTGTCTCAAACCTTCCCTTTCGATCTAACACACTAGAAAAAATATTGTTGCCGACAGATTATTCAGGCACTCGGAAAAGAATAATATAATCTATTCGAACCGAATCAATCTGCCTATTTCTATTCTCGCCCTACTTGACCTCAGCGCAGCATTTGACACTGTACTTCTAAAGCGCCTGTCTATAACTTTCGGACTAACAGGAACTGGTGTTAGATAGGTTTCGATCTTGTTTAACTGACCGTTTGCAATCGATTTTGGTTGACGGAAACGTTTCTCCCCCTTTTATTTTGAGTTTTGGGGTACCTCAAGGATTCGTCCTTGGCCCCCTTTTAAACATTTATATACTCAACCTCTTGCTAGTGTCATCAGACAATATAATATTAATAATCACATGTATGTCTACTGATAATACACAGCTTTATATGTCAACTAAACCGGCGCTTACGGATGGTCTAGTCTCTTCCATGGAAAATTGCATTGAAATTGTCAAGAATTGGATGTCTGTGAATAAATTGAAATAAAATGAAAAAATAAAACAATACTGAAGTCAATTTCTGCAATCCAAAGCTCACAACATCCATTCAAAACAACTGTGTTGTGATTATCAATGAAATGATCTATTTCGCAGAAAAATCTAGAAACTTAGGTATACTTTCACAATGACTTATCAACGGAAACACATTAACTACCTTTGTGAAATATTGCATTTCGAACTTAGAAAGATTTCACAATTATCAAATATTTAAATAGTACTGCCCTAAAAACTCTTGTTTCATCATTTATATTTTATAGGATAGATTACTGTAATTCGCTCCTTCATAATATTCCAAACTGTCTCCTTCACAAATTGCAGCGCATCCGAAATCATTCTGCTTGGATCATTCTAAGAAAAAGGGCAAGAGATCATATTATTACACCCATGTTATTGTCACTTCACTGGCTGTTGAATTAAGACACCAATACAAAATTGTTGTTCATTGCTATAAATGTATCAACAAGACTGTTCCTTCATATTTATATGCAACCTTATTTTATTATACTCTCCTTCAAGAACTTTATTTAAGATCTCGTGATCCTTAAGAAAATGCGATACGTTTAAGAAATATTAAGACTTCTTTTGTTAGGAAATATTTGACAGATTAAAACCAGTTTCCGTTTATGGATTATTTTTCATGATATTGATATAAGCATATTTTGTGTATGACCTGTTATTGTAGCTTTGATGTTTGTATTGAAAAGGATGCTAGAGCTGTTTGTATATGGAATAGGTGCGGTATAAATTATTTACATTGTTATTGTTAATCGGGTATCTAGATCTGTTAGGTCTGGTGGAATGTACTTTGTGATTGACTATCGTCCTATCCAAATGAAATCAAACTATTTTTATAGTCCGTTTCAAACTAAAGAAACCGGGATAATCTCCGGCCTCGTGGGGCTAATAGCTCTGAGGGACTCATCATCATCATCATCATCATCATCATCATCATCATCATCATCATCATCATCATCATCATCATCATCATCATCATCATCATTCATGTTTTATTATTATTATTATTATTATTATTATTATTATTATTATTATTATTATTATTATTATTATTATTATTATTGGTATTTTAATTATTTCTATTATCATTATTTTAATCATCCAAATATCCTACGTGGGTTCCAGTGGGAGATAATCCTGAACTATTTGGAAAAATCTTTCCGGAAAAGGTAGCTTCAAGTAGAAAGAAACTAGATAGCAAGTCATACGGAACCCCCAACTTTAAGACCTGCGAAGGCGATGTCTTGTTTTCTTCATTCACTCATGTTACAGAGGATGAAGTCAAAGAAATCATCAAATCGTCACTTCCAAAGACATGCATTCTTGACCCAATACCAATATCGTTACTCATTTCACATATTGATATCCTTTTACCCTTTATTACTTCAATGATAAACGAATCTCTGTTTCCACGATTTGTACCACATTCTTTTAAGCATGCAATTGTGGCCCCTTTGCTAAAAAAAATAAAATCTATCCCCCGAAGAGCTCAAAATTTTTTGTCCCGTTTCCAATTTATCTTTTCTCTCTAAAATCCTTAAAAATGTGGTTGCTAGGCAACTTAAAAATCATTTACTTAGATATAATCTCTACGAACCTTATTAATCTGCCTACAGACAGCACCACACAACACCGAAACTAATTAAAATTAATAATGAGCTCTTTGTGCTGATGATGCTGGAAAAATATCCATCTCAGCGCTGTTAGATTTAAGCGTAGCCTTTGACACAATAGATCACCCCATATTAATTACACGTTTGTTAAAGACATTTGGAGTATCAGGGAACGCCTTAGAATGGTTTAGGTCTTACATTGACGGGCGTACTCAATCAGTCCTGATAGACAACATCAAATCTAACCCACACAGTTTAAACAGAGTACCCCAAGGTTCTGTTTTAGACCCGCTCCTTTGTACTCTCTATACACAACCATTGGGGGGAATAATAAGAAAGCATGAGGACAGCTATCACATGTACGCTGACGACACCCAGGTGTATAGCTCTGTCCATCCGTCTGAATTAGATTCGTTAATTAAAAACCCTGGAAATATGTATAGAAGATGTGAAAATCTGGATGACAATAAATATGCTCAAAATGAACGAAGAAAAAACGTGTGTGATCCTAAAAGTATAAAATTTTATTGCAATTGAAACTAAAAAAGTCCATTCTACTGACAGAACTAAAAATCTGGGTGTTTGCTTTGACTATACCTTTCCATGCATTGCCATATCGATAATTTATGTAAGAGTTTATATGTCGAGCTCAGAAGAATTTCACAGTTGGCTAATGTTTTAGATCAGGAAGCTATTCAAACCCTCATTTCTTCCTTGATGTTTTCTAGACTTGATGACTGCAACATGCTCGTGTTTTCTATTCCAAATAATGTTCTCAGCAAACTACATCGCATTCAAAATCAAGCGGCAAAATTAGTTTTGAAATGGAAAAAAAGTGATCCTGTCACACCTTTGTTTTGGACTTTACATTGGCTCCCTGTTAGATTTAGGATTGCATGTAAAATTGCTGTAATGTGCTATAATCATATTAATGAAACTTCTCCTGCCTATATATCAGACATTTTTACACTCCCTCACGCTCTTTAAGATCCAACTCTCAATCACGATTATGTGTTACTAAAAAAGGATCTAAGACCAATGCTGATCGTGCATTTATTCATGCTGCTCCCGCTGTCTGGAATTCTTTACCATTCAGTGTTAGGAACGGGGTTGTGAACTCTTTTAAAAAGAAATTAGAATCTCATCTCATGAGAAGCTCACTAGATTAAATAAAAATCCTGTTGTTTTTGTTGTTGTTGTTGTTGTTTAGTACTTTTTTGATAGATTATGAATACCTATCTGCAATAGTAAATGTTCTGTATATTTTATTATATTCTTATATTGTTAGATTACTTGGTATGTGTCTTCAGTTTTGTGTTATGTGTTTTTTTATTTTGTTAATTATATATGTTTATATTTGTGTTATACTGTTTTGTAGATTGGTTATATATTTTATTATTATTATTATTATTATTATTATTATTATTATTATTATTATTTATTATTATTATTATTATTATTATTATTATATTATATATTACATTACTCTACTACATACTCTACTACTCTACTCTACTACTTTTCATATATATTATTATTATTATTATATCTATTATATATATTTTAGACTATCAGTGGTAACACACATCTGGTATTGAATTAATATGTTTATTATTATTATTATTATTATTATTCATTATTATTATTATTATTATTATTATTATTATTATTATTATTATATTATTATTATTATTATTATTATTATTATTATTATTATTATTATTATATATTATTATTATTATTATTATTATTATTATTATTATATTATTATTATTATTATTATTATTATTATTATTATACTACTACTACTACTACTATACTATGTTATTATTATTATTATTATTATTATTATTATTATTATTATTATTATTATTTATTTTTATTATATTATTATTATTATTATATTATTATTATTATTATATTATTATTTTATTATTATTATATATTATTATATTAGATATTATATTATATATTATTTATTATTATTATTATTATTATTATTATTATTATTATTATTATTAGCTATTTATTATATTATTATATTATTATTATTATATTATTATTATTTATTATTATTATTATTATTATTATTATTATTATTATTATTATTATTATTTATTTATTATTATTATTATTATATTATTATTATTATTATTATTATTATTTATTATTATTATTATATTTATTATATTTATTATTAATATTATTATTATTATTATATTATTATTATTATTATTATTATTATTATTATTATTATTATTATTATTTATTATTATTATTATTATTATTATTATTATTATTTTATTATTCTATTATTATTTTCACTATATATGTAACAATTTTGTAATTATTTTGATTAATATAGGCATATATGAAATATTCAATTGATATCTCATAAAGATGGAGGATATTCACTTGCCCAAACAGAATTGACAAAAAATAATGACATAATGGAAAAATGAACATCCAACTGAAAATGAAAATATTAAGAACATCTTATTACCAATAGCATTGTATGGATGTGAATCATGGACAATCACAAAAAAAAAAAAAAAAAAAAAAAAAAAAAAAAAAAAAAAAAAAAAAAAAAAAAAAAAAAAAAAAAAGAAAAAAAAAAAACAACAACAAAAAAACAAACAAACAAATCCCAACCCGGTTTGAATAAATTTAATGTATTTGAAATGAAATGCTACTGGAAAATTCTCCTTATTCCCTGAACAGCAAAGGAAACTAACAAAAATGTGATAGAGTCCCTGAGCATTGGGGAGCCATATCTCATCAAGATTATACAGAAACTAAAACTTGCCTTTTTTTTGGACGGTATCAAGAGACATGCCAGCCTTGAAAAAACCATTTCTATAATGTATTGTGGAGGGTAAAAGAGGGGAGGGAGACCAAGAAGAAGAAGAAGGTGGTCACAAGACATCAGCGAATGGATGAATAAGCCATCGACTGATTGTGGAAGGATGGATGGCGCAGGACAGAAACTTGTTCCGGTTGGCAGTTGCGGAGGGATAAGCCACGATGATGATGATGATGATGATGATGATGATGATGATGATGATGATGATGATGATGATGATGATCACCATCATCAGCACCATCACCTCGAAAAATTCGCCTTAGGCTTTCCTATTCTTTGGAATTTTAAGGCGTATTCGGCTGATGAATAGCAGAGGGTTATTCTTTTCTTCTTCTTCTTCTTCTTCTTCTTCTTCTTCTTCTTCTTCTTCTTCTTATCATTATTATTATTATTTTCCTTATTATTATGATTATCATTATTATTATTGTCATCATGAGTACCTATTATGATTAATATTATTTTTATGATGATGATGATGATGATGATGATGATGATAAGATTAATGATTATTATTGATTTTTATATTATTATATTATTATATTATATTATTATATATTATTATTTATTTATTATTATTATTATTATATTATTATTATTATTATTATTATTATTATTATTAATATTTATTATTATTATTATTATTATTATTATTATTATTATTATTATATATTATTATTATTATATATTATTATTATTATTATTTATTATTATTATTATTATTATTATTATATATATTATTATTATTATTATTATTATTATTATTATTATTATTATTATTATTATTATTATATTATTATTAATATTATTATTATTATTATTATTATTATTATTATCATCATCATCATCATCATCATCATTATATATTTTTTTTGTCTATAAGCACAATTTTATGTCTATTTTTCAGAACCTATGGCTCAAGGGGATTTGACAGAGGCCTGATGAAATATATCGACATGAGACACAAATGGTTCATCGTCTTCTTTTGCCTATTCATCATCGTCGCCACATACTTTCTCATTGGAATAACCTATGAAAAAAACGTTCATGAATTTCAACACATCTATGAGACAAAAAACGGAAATACAAGTTTAGGCATTATCACAGGTACTCAAAACGAGAGACCAATAGTGATTGTTGAGAATAACGAAAATAAAGACATCATTCCACAATTACAAGTTCATGCCATCAATGAAGAAAATGATGACAGGAAAAATCCCGCTCATGGTCATGATTCGGACCAGAGTTCTTATTCATTTGATAAGGACAAAGTCGATAAAATTTATCAGCAAATGAAACAAAATGCATTTGAAAGGAATCGCGATGCAACGGTTCATGAACGAAACTTTAAAGAAAGTCAAATCAAACATCTTCCATTTTTGGACAAAGGTAACATGACAGATCAAGGTGTAGCCACACAGAAATACAAACTTCAAAGCAATCGTGACATTTCAGTTGGTGAATCTAACTCTCAAACTCATAAGACAGGAGGCATTCCTGATCTTTCAGTTGATGATCTTTCTAACATCTTGGGAGAAAAAATACGTAATGCAAGCCTAAGTCTTAACAAATGGAAAATAAAGTCAGGATGCGAGGGGAAAGCATCGATTGCAAACAGCTGTAACAATGACAAGTGTTTAAGGATGTCGATTTCCGAAGACCCCAGAGAGAGAATGATTCAACTCGTTACCCCTAAACAACTCCAGTTGTCTTTCAATGACATATCCACTCTAGCCAACATGAGAAGCAAAGTCTATGGTTATTACGACACCGTATTGCTCACGGCGGCCTCTTCAAATCATTTTCTTGAATCTCAAGCACTATTAAAGAATCTCCATAAAACCATTTTTCCATTCTTGAAAAACTATGTCTTGATCTATTACAATTTGGGTCTTACACTAAATGAACGTGGGCAGCTGGTGAAATATTGTAATTGCACAGTCATTGATTTTCCTTTCAATGAGTTTCCAGATTTTATTAGAGACCTAAAGTGTTATTCTTGGAAACCATTAATGGTAAAAGCTCACATTGTGCAAGGAAATATTTTAGTCTATATGGATTCATCTACGAGATTTCAAAATATTGCTGGTTTCAACAACATTGTTGAACGAGCAAAGGAAAGAGGCTGCCAAATGCCTGGACCTACAGAAAGATCCCCTTTTCGAACTGCGAGAAGTATGTACCATTTCTTTGGAGATGAACCCTGTGCGTATCTTGAAATGGGTCAACTCTATGCTGGATTAGGCTTATATAAACATGACCCATTCGTAAACAGAGCAATATTAGAGCCTTGGGCCGCATGCGCTTTGAGTCGACGGTGCATTTGTCCAGCTGGGTTTCAACAGAAAAATATCGCAAACCAAAACATGACAAGAAAATGGAGAAGTGAAGGTGGACCTATAGTTTATGGCTTAATGCACAGACATGACCAATCCGCCATAAGTCTAATCATACATAAACTCTTTTATGAGCATTTTCATTATATGCTATTCGATTTAAAACGATTCAATGTAAAATTTCTTCGAAGAGATCAAGTAAACTATTTTAATTCTTTTTCAAAATGGACACCATGAACTGTCCTGATTAAAATAGTTTTACATATTGTTGTTGATTTAGCGCGATTCCAAGTAGAACTTCCTGGAAGAGATGACGTAAACTGTTTCTGTTCTATTCCAAAATGATGGACTACATGAACAGTCCTATTAATAGATTTTAACATATTCTTTGCTTTCGAGTTCAGAGCGATTCAAAGTAGAATTCCCTCGATGATATGAAATAAACTATTTCCATTCTATTCCAAAATGATGGGACTACGACATTATCGTTATCATTATTTTTATCATCATCATCATCATCATCATCATCATCATCATCATCATCATCATCATCATCATCATCATCATCATCATATTATTATTATTATTATTATTATTATTATTATTATTATTATTATTATTATTATTATTATTATTATTATTATTATTATTATTATTATTATTATCATTATTATTATCATTATCATTATATCATATCATTATTATTATTATTATTATTATTATTATTATTATTATTATTATTATTATTATTATTATTATCATCATCATCATGATAATCATCATCATTATCATGATTGTCATCATCATCATCATCATTTATTATTTTTATTATTACATATTATCACCACCATTATTACCCAATTCTAGGAATTAAAATAATATTATTACATGTGCTTCGATTTAGAACGGTTCAATCAAGAATTCCCTCAAGATGACGGGATGAACCAGTTCCTCTCAATCATCCATTTTTGGTTTCAGAAATAATACAGTTAAAAAAAGTGTATTAAAAAAAATCTCATATTCCATGGCTGAAACAGCAAATCACTCATATTATGTGACTAATACGATTCAATAGTCTGATGTCACGCCGCCCGGCAACGGCGGCCATCTTGGTTCTAAACAAAGAAAATCATTACTTTTTATTTTTCATGCTGGCTAGAACTTTTCATATGTCTTGTGATCAGAATGTGTAAACGTCAAAACATGATCAAATTTATGTGTTTTTTCCCCTCTGGATACCCTTTATGCTCGCCGGAGAAATATTTCATACGGGCGTCCGCCATTGTTCCGATAGTTTAGAGCCAGTGTTACTAAGTTACCATGCGTCATTAGGAAGGAAGTGACGTTACGACTGTTGAAGAGTATTGCCTTATCAATGTTATAATGCCGGACTAAATTTGGTGCTTTAACTTGAATGATAAGTTTAACTTATAAAACAATAAATTAGATTACTAAATGATATGAATGATATTTGATTATTGGCCTTTAAAAAAATAAATTCCTAATTTCATGATCACGTTGACTTTAAACTTAGTTTTATCGTAGCCATCGTAAAGTTATAGCCTGACACTGACTAAAAAATACGTCAAAATGCCAGTCTTTTGCCACAAAAGAAAACAAATCGTGAGTTGTATTCAATAGTTTAACCAATGAAATAACTTGTTTCCTTGAGCTCACTAGACGCTACACATACCTAAAAAATGACGTCAAACTGCCAGTCCTAGAGGGTTCTAGTGTCAGGCCGTAGCCATCGTTATCTTATAGATAGAATGCGCTTGGCCAAGGAGTTCACAACATTGCCATCCGGAAGTATAACGGACCAACACACAAACTCTGTGTAACCATGAACTTTTATAGTCTGCTTAATACAGTTTAGTGAGAACAACTCACAAACGCGGATGGCAAAAACAATAACAAAGGCCTGAGTGACGTCATCTGCATACTATCTATAGCCTGACACACTTTGACGTCATTATTTGGTTTTTGCACCGTCTAGTGAGTTGCCGTTAGATGGAAACAAGTTATAACATTGGTTGAACTATTGAATACAACTCACGATTTGTTTTCTTTTGTGGCAAAGACTGGCATTTTGACTTCATTTTTTGGTCAGTGTCAGGCCATAACTTTACGAAGGCTACGGCGTAAACGCGAGAGGGTGGATGATCTTTATTGATGACCAGCATTGAAGCTATAGATAGTTCGAAGATGACGTCACTCAGGTCTTTGTTATTGTTTTTTGCCATCCGCGTTTATGAGTAACGCTCACTGAACTATATTAACCCGACTATAAATGTTCATGGATACACACAGTTTTGCGTGTTGGTCTGTTTTACTTCCGGATGGCAATGTTATGAGCTTCTTAGCCAAACGCATACTATCTATAACATACGATACCATCACTTTGAAACCAGAAGATCGGTTGCACAATAAATATATCCAGTCCTCCGGAGGACTGGTTTCACACGTCCAAGGAGATTGGAACCAGTATTTTGACATCACATTATTATCACATTATCCCCATTCATTCCGGCCAGATTGACGCTCGTAATCAAAACAAGTTTATTGGGTATTACAGTGAGGATTGAAACGTACCATGACGAACCGTAGCCTTCGTTACCTTATAGATAGAATGCGCTTGGCTAAGAAGCTCACAACATTGCCATCCGGAAGTATAACGGACCAACTCACTAGTGTGTAACCATGAACGTTTATAGATAGTTCGAAGATGACGTCACTCAGGTCTTTGTGATTGGTTTTTTTTTTTTTTTGCCATCCGCGTTTATGAGAAATTCTCACTAATCTGTATTAACCAGACTATAAACGTTCATGATTACACACAATTTTGTATGTTGGTCCGTTATACTTCCGGATGGCAATTTGTGAACTTCTAAGCCAAACGCATACTATCTATAGTCTGGATAATACTAATACAGTTAAGTGAGAATTACTCATAAACACGGATGGCAAAAAACAATAACAAAGACCTGATTTTTTTGTTTGTTTGTTGCTTTAGGTCTCTTCCAACACAATTGAGGTTATATGAGAGACCGCTGAAACAAAAAAACAAGCAATCTAACAAAAATAGTACAAATGTAAATCAAAATCATAACCTAAAGATATCATAAGCTAAACTATAAATAACCAAGAACAAACAGGCAGAGGATTTACAGGAAAAAAAATATCCCCTGTCAAAAATACAATCACAAATCAAAGAAGCCGGATAGGCTAGTAAAGAGAAGAAGAAACGACATCACTATCGGATCGTACACCCATGCGAACATCATAGGTATATGATTCAAGGGTGATGCTCCCATCCAACCACCCGCAGCAAAGACCAAGACCTGAGTGACGTCAACTTCGAACAATCTATAGCATGACACCAGGATTTGTCTTTTGACGCCATCTATAGAAGGAACGAAAGAGACGTCACTAGCTCTTTGTTATAGTTTTTAGACAGCATTATTAATGATTAGTTTGTCAGTCAATTATATCAACCAGACTATAAATTATAAAGGTTTAAGGTTACACATAGTTTTGTGTGTTGCTACGTTAAATCCAGCTGGCGAATGTTGTGAGTATTTTTTTTACGCATGGCATCAATAGATTAGTGCACCGCAATATAATATATATGGAAGTTGACGTCACTCAAGTCTTTGTTATTGTTTTTTTTTTTTGCCATCCGCGTTTATTAGTAATTCTCACTAAACTGTATTAACCAGACTATAAACGTTCATGCTAAGATAGTATGCGCTTGGCCAAGGAGTTCACAACATTGCCATCCGGAAGTATAACGGACCAACACACAAAACTCTGTGTTACCATGAACTTTCATATTCTGGTTAATACAGTTAAGTGAAAAATACTCATAAACGCGGATGTCAAAAATCAATAACAAAGACTCGAGTAAGGTCAACCCAAGAAAAGGTAAGACAAAGGGGAGTTGGTTCGAATAGGGAACAGATGTAGATTCCAAGACCACACTCTATCAAAGTATACTTAGTTTGAGACAACCTAAAAGTCTCATCCAGACACAAGCACAGGTCTCCACTGAGAGGAACACACTCAAATGTTTACAAATCATATATAATATGTAAACAAAACATAATATAGTGCGTAACAGGGAGATGATTTACAAGGGAAAAAAATATCATCTCCCAAAATTAACTATAAATTTGACTGTTTCCCTTTCAGCCAGGACCAGGACAAAACCAAGTAATCTCATTCTAAGACAAAGACAGAAAGCAAGTTGGAAAACAGATATAGGGGGATAAAAGAGATAGCAAGTACCTCACTGCCCACAATTGTCCCCTATATCTGTTTTCCAACTTGCTTTCTGTCTTTGTCTTAGAATGAGATTACTTGGTTTTGTCCTGGTCCTGGCTGAAAGGGAAACAGTCAAGAACCCCACCCGGTTCACGGAATCTGTACATTTGATCATCTGGCATCAGATGCTACCAATCATCAACTAGAGACAAGTTTATAGAAAACATTATGACTTTATTGCACAATAAAAATAAATCAAAATCATCGATGATATCATTAATGAATGGGAGTCACATTGTTGACCTGTTCACATCAATAGTAAGATAAAATATATAATATCCCCATTTTGGGAGGGGAGTGGGGTGGAGGTGGGGAGAACTAAAAGTTTTCCATACAATTATAAAATCAACATGCTATTTTATGACAAATCTAAAATAATGTGCGTTTTGGGAATACATTTTTCTTTTATGATTAGGATTTAACAAAAAAAGTAAATAACACACTTTGACTTTATGGAACAATCCAATAAATAGGAATCAAATATATCATTTTAAATCAAAATAACCACTGTTAGCAGAGTATCATACCTATCAACTAGAAAATTGCATGACTTATCAAAATGACAATTTCTAGCCAAAGCCTGATAATGTTTGTTTTTGCTTTTAATGGTTTTACGGCGCTTGCAACACATTTAGGTCATATCAGCGCCAGTAAAAAGGAAGAAAATTGGACAATTGGATTCTAGGTGTACAATGATAAAAGAGACTTGAGGAAAAAGTAAGAAAAAGGAGAGTGGTTCAAATAGGGAACAGATGTAGATTCCAAGAGCACACTATCGGTGTACTTTGTTTGAGATCACCTAAATGTCTCACCCATACACCAGCACAAGATCCCACTAAGAGGAATACACTCAAATGCTTACATTATACATTCAAAATAACAAACATAATAATACATAACAGAGAGATAATTTACAAGGAAAAAAAAAATCTCCAAAAAACAGTAACTATACATTTGACTGTTTCCCTCCCAGCTAAGCACTACGGCCAGGGCCAGGGCAAAACCAACTATTATCATTCTAAGACAAGGGCAGAAAGCAATTTGGAAAACAGATATAGCGGGATAGAAGACACAGTAAGTACTACCCTGCCCACAATGGGAGGCCAGGAACCCCACCCAGAAAGCCTGATAAAAATCAATGACAGGGTGCTATATTCAAATATGCATCTATGGCACACGAACATAAGTCAGTTTTTAAAAATACAAGACTGTATCTTCGTGCTCTTTTACTTGAGAAATGAAATTGCTGATGCTCAATTTTTAACACTGCTCCCAAAATCGTCCTCTTTCACATATCACCTGTGGCAAGGTCAATTATTATGGTTTTGTTTTGTTTTTTAAAAGGGTTTTATGGCGCTTGCAGCGCTTTTAGGTAATTTCAGCGCTAATAAAAAGGAAGCGGATATGATAATTGTTTTAAAATAGTGAAAGTTGTTGTAATGATGTGGAATTACGAACAGAGTTACGAGAATTATCAGTTAAATGCGGGGAATAAGTATGGACAATATCATAATCCGAAATTAAAAATAGTGATGTCAATGATAATCTTAAAAAGACATATACTACATCCTCCAATAGAATCAACAGAAATACCACATTCGTTTTTAACAGTTCTCAAATAGTAGTAAAAACTACTTTCAATATTAAATGGCACTTTTGAATATCTTGTAAAAGTATCTATTTATCATTATAAATTCACATGTACATAAATAACAATTATTTCAACCATACGAGTGTGGAGTATGTGGTCATATGGTATCGTGTTTCATCTCATAACATAGTGCCTAAAAAGTAATTTGTACTTTATGAAATGGAAGTTTTGGATCCATTGACAGCTTGTTTGTGAGGTGCAAATAACACGATGAAAAAGTGGAAATGCGAAATATATATGGAGAGAGAGAGAGAGAGAGAGAGAGAGAGAGAGAGAGAGAGAGAGAGAGAGAGAGAGAGAGAGAGAGAGAGAGAGAGAGAGGAAGAGAGAGAGAGAGAGAGAGAGAGAGAGAGAGAGAGAGAGGAGAAAGAGAAGAGAGAGAGAAAGAGAGAGAAGAGAGAGAGAGAGAGAGAGAGAGAGAGAGAGAGAGAGAGAGAGAGAGAGAGAGAGAGAGAGAGAAATTTTAATATTCATAGACAAGTACACATTTAAGAATTGAAGAAAAGTTGTATTATATTGATATAAATACATGAACAACCAGTACGATTGGGGTAAATGTAGAAATAAAAATTGTTTGTAAAATTCAAACAAGCAAGCATTTATGGGATAAAAACAAAACTACATCATTATGAAACATTGTGCATTAAAAAAAATACTTTGGTAATCATGTAAAATTAATATTTAGTATTAGTTATAGACATAAGAGATTGAAGGCAGAGAAACATAATATTTGGTCTTTCCTTTGAAGTTTCTTTTTAAAAAAAATATATAACAACAGTACACTGCAGTCTGCTTCAGATACACTCCCATGGACCAGAGAAAGGAATTAGCTTATCCGAGGTTTATTTTATCCAAAACTAAAGGGAAACAACTCTTCAGCAACACAAACATGTGTTTAACCTATTTGTTGTTCCCCGCTAATAAACATCCCCAAAAAGGCAGCCCAGCTTCCTGTTAAGCTAGGCTAAATTAAGACTTTTTTTACTATGTATTATTTGTCGACAGAGCTAGCTTATAACAGGCATGATTTAGAGCAGAAAAATTGGGAAAAGCCTCAGAGTTTATTTTAAGCCAGAGATTATCTTAACGCAGTTTATCTTCAGCTGACAGCAGTGTTTATCGTTCATATGAGACTATCTTCCCCAAGCTTCCCCAATATTATAATGACATGAACGACGTGCTGAAATGTGAATTTGATTATCTCTTTACAGACCATTTTCCGGATTTTCCCCAAACGATATAAACATCCAACATATACATTTATTTTTAAAACTCTTATTAAAAAGGAATAAATACATGCTATACATAATTTTGCTTAGCAAACAAACTCTACAATAGGGCATTAAGTTTTTCATAACGATTACAAAAAAATTTCTTCAAATTTCGTGATATACAAAATATATAAATCTGAATGAGTAAAATGTTGGTTGCATCTTAACAAATGAGACGATTTTCCTGTAGTTGGTAAGGAGAGGGTTAATTGAGAGTCAGAATTTTTTATATCTGAGTTTGATAAAATGCTTTTACTTTACATAGTGACTGTAGGTTCTTAAAATTGGAAAAGTCTTTCTTTTCTCAAATCTTATTTCTTTGACTTCAGATTTCATCATATAGAGTCATGTCTCCATAATCTGAACATCTACAATCCTAGGATTTTTTTTCTCCGGATTACAGTGTATAAATGAAGCAAAATATCTATCCCTAATCGATCTGTCCAGAGAATGGAGAAATTCCAATTGTGATGTTCTGGATTAGAGTGACCTGACTACAGTTCCTTTAGACAAAAATATCAGATTGACACGTTGGTTCACAGTTAGAACTTTCATCATTCAGGATATAATGAGTTGTGTTATCAAAAGTCTGGATATGATAAAAATTAAAAGTAATACAATGATACCTCATATTTATCTTCTTCTTCCTCACATAGAACGACTTAATCAGAATAAGTATTAGAGTCAATGTTACATATTCAAATGAAAAGAAAAATATAAGTTATGATACCTAGGGTACACTTGAGTTGTCACTATATTTTCTGACCAATACGTTCAACCTCCAATCTTATATTATCCCAACTAAAATTCTTGACATAATATAATGGCCAGATTGCCATTTTAAATATGTGTTCTCATCTCTTAAAGACAGGATATCATCATCACTACCGCCTTTAAGAAAATCAACACATCAATGTCACTGAAAACTAAATTTTGTTTTCAGTTTCTTGAAAAATGTTGTAAATAAAACCAATACCTTCCATTAACCACGCTTGTAAAGGAGCTTGCAGAGAAATAATTGAAAGGATATGTAAATTTTCAAGCAATTTAAATATTTTCCTTGGACTTTCATGGACCTCACAACAAGTATTACACATATCCACTGCTTCTATGAGATAAGCATCCTATCAACTACTTTCAGAAATAAAATATTACTAGATATCTGATTCTTTAATTTAAAAAAACAAACTTTAAACAATAATAAATTAATAAAACATCCTTGCCACTTCAAAACGGCATTTGTATAACAAATTGCGTTATCCACATAAAAATCTCAGAGAGTTGATTTTTAAAAAAAAAATCAAAAGGAATAATTTGCTATGATTGTAACCATGCTAATACAGTGAATGAGGAGCCAATAATGAGGATGTCATTGTGTTTTATCATCTTATATAACATGATACTCTTATTATCCTTTGTTATCATCTTTTTGTTTATGAACAGGGTCACAACACAGCGCTGTAGCTATACCATACACTGCAGAAAAAAATAAAGGATGAAATTATTTTTGTGAGTGTCGATTTATTCAGATCATAAAGAAAGTTTCAATTAAATATGAACACTTCATGTGTGCCGTATTGTGTGTTTAACTATGTATGCCCATACTGCTTTGACTTGTGTTTTAAGTTGCCACATAATAAAGATGTGCATAGGTGCTCATAATTTGATGTTCACATTTTAAAGGATCACCTTGCATAAACATAAGTACTGAATTCAATTCAAAAAGAATTATTTTTGTTAATTTGATTTTTAAAAAATAGATGATAGTATATCTGACTAGCAATAGAACATCATTAATTTTTAGCAAGTCTAATAATGAATTATCGCTGCTCATATCTCTCTTCATCTTTTTCAAATAAGTATGTTGTTAATTTCAGTAACATGGATGTTAACTATCCAGAGTTTTTCCTTATTGGACATTTTTGTTAACACTTGTATCCGGGAACAAACTAAATTTGAAAAGTATAGACTTGTTAGGTGTACGATTAAACACAGCAGACCAAGGGATGAGTGAATTTGATTGACAAATCTCACAATATTTTCAAATTAGTCCCACTGTATTATCAACGTAACAAATAAATGCAAAGTCCACAATCCCCTCTCTCTCTCTCTCTCTCTCTCTCTCTCTCTCTCTCTCTCTCTCTCTCTCTCTCTCTCTCTCTCTCTCTCTCTCTCTCTCTCTCTCTCTATCTCTTTCTCTCTCTCTTTCACACACACACACACATATTTTCTCTCTAGAATTACAAAACAATACACAAACACACACACAAACACACACACACACACACAATTTACCAACAAAAACAAAGGAAAAACAAATTAAACAAACAATAAGAAGACAAAAAAAAAAAGAAAAAGAAAATAAATAAACACAGAAATTATAAAGAATTATAGCAACAAAAGAATAGAAAAGAAAAGATTGTAAAAAACTATCATTACCTTTCTGTGTACTCTTTGTCATTGGAATGAAACAGGATGAGGTCTCTTACTTCCAAAGAAGGCTTCAAATCATGTCTCTGTGCCCGTTCCCAACGCTCAAGACGACTTATTCCTGTCAAGATAGAAACATGGAAATTCTACATCATAATATGATATGTTTTATACAAATGAGTCTTCTTTTTCTTTGATAAGGTGCTACAAGGCAATTGAGGTTTTGTTGTTGTTCTCAATTAATTCATAATCAGGTCACTTCTTGCAATAATAATAATAATAATAATAATAATAATAATAATAATAATAATAATAATAATAATAATAAAAATAATAACATAACATAACATAACATAACATAACATGTGGTATAGGGCAAAATAGGATAAGATCCTTTGAATGCCCTTAATATTAATTAGTAATGCCATAAATCTATTGATTAAATATTACAATAACGATACACGTGGTAAAGATAGTATTTCAACTTAAATGTACTCATGTGGTGTACAAACATATATCTTTAACCGTGACATGCAAAGCGCACACACAACCACACACACACACACACACACACATACATACACACGCGTATAGAAGATAACCATAATAATATAACAATGCATAATATATACATACAAGATTGAAAGCCATGTCAACAGCAGAGCAAACAAGTATTATTCGTCATATATAAATCTCCCATCATATAATTCCCTGTCTACTAACACCTTGAAATAATCCATAGATTTTGCATTCTTTGTTTCAAATTTCAAACTGTTCCATTTCTGAACAATACGAATACCGAACCAGTTTTGTCTTATGTTTGTTTTGCATCTAGAGACAAAAATCTTAAACTTGTCCCCTCTAGTAAAAGTAATATTAGAATATGAAAAAAAAATCAGAAAAGTCTATCCTATCCAGACCATGTACCAATCTATAAACCTGAATTAAATCCCCACGAATTCTTCTATATTTCAAACTGGGTAAGTCAAGAAATTCTAACCTTTCCTTATAAGATAAATACTGTATTGTATAAATTTTTTTGGTAGCTCTCCTCTGTACACTTTCAATACTAATAGATTGTCTTTTATATAATGGGCTCCAGATGCAATTTCCGTATTCTAGAATTGGTCGAACGAGCGATTTATACAAATATAAAAATGTGGTTTTATCAAGACTTATAAAGGTTCTATATATTATTCCCATCATTCTGTTTGCACGGCTTACACAATTATCAATATGTAAATCAAAATTCAAATGTGAATCAAAAGTAACTCCCACATCCTTTTCATAAGGCACAACGGAAAGTAGATTTGACATAGAAGTATCGGTAAAATAATTATGACATGGATTATTTTTTCCTATATGTAATACTTTACATTTCGAAACATTAAAATCCAAATGCCATGTTGTAGACCATTTGAAAAGTGAAAATATATCATTTTGTAGAATGTTATGATGTTCAGTTGTACTATAGATCTTTGTATCGTCTGCAAACAGTTTGCAGGCTGAATTTATGCCACATGGTAAATCATTTATATATAAAAGAAATAAAAGTGGTCCCAATACGCTTCCTTGGGGTACACCGCTAATTACATTCTTAAAATCCGACCCCACACCATTGACAATGACCCTTTGTATTCGATTATTAAGAAAGTCTTTAATCCAGTTAAAGATATTCCCTTTAAATCCATATGTTTTTAGTTTAATGAATAATCTCTCATGAGGTACAGAATCAAAAGCCTTGCGGAAATCAAGATAAACAACATCAATGCATTGATCACGATCAATTAACTTGGTAAAATCCTCCATCACCTGTAAAAGTTGAGTAATGCATGATCTAATAAAATAATAAAATAATAATAATAATAATGATAGTTATAACAAGTCATTTTATCATCCGCATTGGTGAATAATAAATTAACAAAAGAGATGAGAAGTTGAGAAAAGAAAAAGTGGCAGACAATGTAAGTGACGGTAAGGCCACCACAAGACAACAAAGCTGTAATCATAGAATCATGTGACAGTGACCTACCGATACAAGGCCCGTAATCTTGGTTGAGATCAAATTCTTTTAGTGTTTGCAACTCTCTATTTCTCTGCTGTTCAGTAGATGCTTTGCTAGTACTTCCACCATCTATTTAGAAAGAACAATAGTTACTTTTTTATAATTGGAACATATTAAAATTGATGGAGAAAAGGATCTGGGTGACTATTGAAATTAAAAAAGACAAAATACAATAATAACTCGATCCAATTAAGTATTCATAACACACGCAAGTTTTTTGTTTAATTTACAAAACCTACTGTGTATTTCTGGGGTTGAAAACTCTGATCTGAAAAAAATGTGCATTTGTTTCTATGACTATTGTAGGAAGTTGACCTATCTATCTTGTAGAACAAATGACCGATTGGGATAGAGTTTGGAATCAATTTTTCTTCTAACAATGTTACACTTATGCTGCCGTTTTAAAAAAGAATACAGTATGTGCTATTTGGTTAACAGTGCACATACTGTGTTTTCAAAAATAACAGCAGTATGAATATAAAGCAGAAATCACATCTGATTTATGGCTTCCAATGAGTCCTGACTTGAATCCAATGATTTGGTCAATTGTCAATCGTGTCCAACACAGTGTAGGTATAGAGATCTGTAAGAGTTGTACGACATATTTTACAGAGACGCACTTTAGGTTAAAGGAGTCAATTAAAAATGCATGGGATGAATCATTATTCAATCTATTATTGGGTAAAACACTAAACATAGATAGTCATAAAGCAAAATAGATTATAGATAGGTTGAACGCTTACAAAAAGAATCAAGAAGATCAGAAAATCTTATAATTGACATTGTAATCACAGAATCACAGGTAAACAAGGCATCCTAGATGACGCATTATAAATTGCCTATCTAGCTATTTTCATTTTGAGAGCGATTTTGTAAAATAATGAGATAATTATTGTATCGAGAAGGCACTAAGTACAAGAACAATCTCGCTAGGGTCAATGGTAATCGTTGACTATTTTGAATGACTAATGTGGCACTTCACTCTAACTTAGTATTAGCTAAGAGGGTCTAGGCTAGTCAGTCTTAGAGTCTAATTAGTGATGTGAATCTCAATCTCAATCTCTAGGTAGGCAATCATTAACAAGAGAAAAAAAAAAGGATTGTATTATTTGGTGATTACCGTGTTTAAGACTTGGACGATGAGCAATGCGTTTCTTTTCGTAATAAAAGTCACTCAATTTTGAGGAAGCCATGTTTAGTCGATGAATTCCAAAGAAATTGCAAATAACGTGACTCTTCTTGCAGCGTCTGCTGAGAACTGAGAACAATCAAGGAACCTTGGATGTTGACAAATAGAGACGCTCCGCGAAGTACCTTTGGACAAAATCGGGAAATTTTTATGCTTGTTTCTGTACTTCATTTCCGGTTTCTTTTTCAACTTACTTCCAACTTTCAATATGTAGATGCGCTCGACTTATCACTTATCGTCATTCATATTAACGAATTATCGATGGGATGAGATATTCACTCATGATATATTATCATGATTTGTTTGATTTAAACTTTTTTGACTGTGAAGTTTCAGTTATGATTATTGCCAAGAAATCACCATAACTGACATTCACGAATTATTAGTAAGTGCAATGAATTAAAGCCTAGGTTCGTCCATTTGTTCCTACCAGACCGACCATACTCACAGTACAGTTGAGTTGCAATTATCTTGCAATTTAATGACAAGACAAGACAATCCCTACAATTTAACCCATTTGTCCAATCGACAGTTAATTTCCTGTCAACACAAAGGTCTGACAATTATTCCTTAATATTCTCATATGCCACAAAGAAAAAAATTGTTCAATATGGTGAACAGTCAGCACATTGTTAAAACATTTCAATATGTGAGAGAAAAGACTTAATATAGTTAGATCACGATAAAAAAAAAAAATTGCATAATAAAAGTAAATTTATGACCCGCTAAATTGGTGAAGTGGGAAATAATTATAAAAACTTATTTTATTAAGCATCACAAATTAACGACAAATTTTAATGAGCCTTATTATTTTTTTTTTTTAAATGTGAAATAGAATTTAATAGAAATGAAAGATACTTTCAAACAGATTAACTACAGGCCACCTGAAGCATAAGAACAAGTTTAATCTGATAAATTGATTAAGAAAATCAATGTGTTGTAAAAATTGACACTAGTGCGAAAAGATGACGGCTAAATTCCATCAACAAAGAAACTCTCAGACAAGGATGAAATTCTCTATTTTTTATAAGTTTATTTTCATGATTATAACAGAATATTGTGGCGATGGGGAGTTGAACCCAGGACTCAACTGTTAAGGCAACTCTGCCTGGCCATGAGAGGGATGCTTTACAATTAACATTCTCAACCACCTAAAAAAAAGAGGTATCAATCCTCCATGAAAGTCTAGTGGTGAGCTAGACATTGAGCTATGTGTTTTGTCATCAACACCGAGATGATTGAGATATTGAGAATACTCTGATATTGGGTGAAAATTCCCTGTGAGTGGAGCAGGTTTTTAAGAAATGAAGTGAGCAGAGAATTTTGGCAAATTCCAGAAAACAATTGAGAATAAAAACTTTTGCGGCAATGGGAGGTTGAGCCCAGGTATAGACTGTTATGCACCTCTGACTCTGTCTAGCCAAGAAAGAGGTGCTTTACATTCAGCGCTATCCACCACTCCAGAAAAAAGTGGTCTATTGCATAGTTTCTATCATCTTCCTTTGAACCCCAGATCATATATATGCCTTAAAAATATCCCAAATTTGTCTCTGAAAAATTGGCAAGTCAGATTAAGTGATGTAACTGTCTATACTACTTTTTTCAGTTTATATTAAATGCAGAAAATTTTCTTCAGTGTTATTTAGAAAGACGTTTTTCTTTATATTTATATGTCATGGAATAAAAGAACTACGGAGTTGACCCTGGATTAAAAGATAGTGGAAGAAACCCCTAAAAGTGTTTGTTATTTTTCAAACAAAGCCAATATCCTTCCCTCTCAAATTTGAAATAAAGTGCAAATCTAACCCACCTAAAGATCATAGCCATTTGTTTGAACTGTGAAGCAATTATTTATTATTTTCGTTTGCTCATACCAGAATTGTTCTCTACTTACAATGTTCAAATCTCATTTAGCTTCATGATCATTTTTGTGTGTTAACTTAACATGAAGTCTTAACTTTTTTTACGGGGTAACTGTTGTGTTCTCGAAGCATTTAATTACTTATTAATTTAAGAAAAACACCAACGATAATCGTTTTTTAAATTGTCGCTTTATTTAGTTGAACACAGTTACAAAGAAAATGCATTTATGTACAAATCAACGGCTGTATTGACTGACTGGTCATGCGGGTGATGTTAGAGATACATACTAGAAAGGTTCAGAGCTTTGTTGTATACAAAGCAGTTTGTATCAATTCGATAAAAAGCAATTTACATTTATGTCATAAGATATTACAAAACTTATTGTTTTATTTTATTTTTAATTTATTCTTTTTTTTTCTTCTGTATCAGATGACAAACATGAAAGAAAACCACAATTAGTCTCAAAACTTGAACTAAAGGAAGTGAATAGATTGTATTTGGATAGTTTTGATAGAAGCTTTTATTTCTAGACACAAAAGTGTACCTTGCCCATACATAGCTTTGAAATTTGTATTCAATTTCTATCCTATGTCCAAAATTATTCTATTTCCAGACCATGGCCAGTCATACAAATGAAGAGGTTGGGTCTTACAATTTGTTGCCATCAACCTGTTCAAGTTGCAGTAATATTCTAGAGGTTCCATATATTCGATGCGCTGCATGTGACCCATCAGTAAACATTTGCAAATCATGCTTTGCTATGGGTGTGGAGTTCTCTAGTCATGAGAATGATCATCCCTATGCTGTGGTGGTGAGTCCAAACACAAAATCTTGCTCTTTAAAAGTCCTAAATTTTGTCTATCAACTTATTTAATTTTGTAGCATACTTTTGGATTGTGATATTGGTATTTATTTAGATTATTTAATGGCAAATTGATGATTTATTAGATAATGGTGTCCAACAAATTAGATTCAAATCAATCAATTGTCAACTTAGCATGATAAAGAACATCATTAATCTTGGAGTGCAATGTAATGTCTATTTTTGATTGATATATATGTAGACTAGGTTGCCCTGGTGGAATCAGATAAACTTATTGAGCTAATATTAGAGCTATCTATATTCTGTGGGGTGTGTTTAATAATTATCTGGATTAGTCTGATCACAGATGTACTGTTAGTGTTAGAGTACCACCAATGTCTGAACACTTTATTTTGAATGATGCAAATTAATTTTGCGTATATTTTAAAATTTCATTTGCTTCCACTCAAAATTATTGAGTTGCTGAAGGTTATCAGAAGGGGATCCTTTGTCTCACTGCGATTCATTTGAAAGCCTTTTGTAAGCTGATTTTGTACAGGAAGTGGAGAGTTTATGCCTTGAATTTCACCAGAGAAAAAATAGAATCGGATATGCATTTGCAAAAACCTTTTGAATGTCGGTGTGAATTGCATCTTGATCTCGAGACAATAATCACCGTTGATGAGACATGGATTTACTGCTATGAACCAAATATAAAAATGCAGTCATCACAATGGAAGTGGGTTGCTGCCTCCATGGAAGGTCAGTCAGGTAAATAGCACAATGGAATCCATGCTCAGTGTTTTCTTTGACTACAAAAGAATAACTTCTCAAGAATTTATACCTCGCGATCAATCTGTGAACAACCATTTTTACATAGATGTTTTGTGGCATTTTTTGAGAGAGGCCAGAAGAAAGCGACCACACGCATGCACAGCTTTGGGCATTGCAAAGATGATTTTTACTCCACGACAACACCCCTGCACATTCAGCATTAGCAGTTTAGTTTAGCTGTTTTTGGCCACAAAGAACATGAACATAATTGATTATCCTCTATTCGTTTCTGACACTGCACCATGTGACTTTTTTCTGTCCCGAAACTTTAAATGGCACAGAAGTGACATTGTTCTGAAAGAATTGTTAGAGAGAATTTCATAGGGTGTTAAACATATTTACCATTAAGGAGCTGCAGGGAGGTGTTCTGTTCTCTTCATGATCGTTGAAAATAGTGTTTCAACTCACAAGGAGACTACTTTGGAGGACCCAATGAAGAATAGTCCACTCAGTGAGTAAATTTTGCGTAATGAGTATGGTCCAGATACTTACTGAACACACCTTGTATAGTTGAATTTGAATCTGTTCATAGTGTTTACTCAAGATCACAAAAAAAAAATTGACTACTGACAGCAAGTGGTTGCTGTGAAAAACTTGAAGATATAAGAGAATTATATAAGGTGTCATAAAATGGCAGTTTGTAGCAGCAATGGTAGATAAATATACAGGCAAGTTCAAGTTTACCTGGAATGAATGCATTTTCTTACAATTTGAATTGCCTCATTTCAGAAATATGATTTTTCCATTTACAATGATAAATGGACAGCTGCTGAAGAGATAACATTACTGGAGGCAATTATAGAAAATGGCTTTGGAAACTGGTAAATATGATTATTTTTTATTGAATTCAGTTATATTACCTCCATTAACTTGTTGAAAGTTATCTTCTTTCTTTTACATTATTTTTTTTTTTCCTTTTTTTTTTGTTTTCATTTTCAAAATTAACAAAAAAAAAAAAAAATGCTTTTTCCAAAGAAAAATTCCCTGTCCTTTGACTCATATGACTTAAAGTGTTTTTTGCAAACTGTACTTGATATTTACTACTTAATTTATCTCTTAATTTACTATTTACATACGTGTTATTTCAATTAGCTAATAGTCTTAGTTGAAGACTTATTTAAGTCATGTCAGCCCAAAGGGTCCTTTGCCTGGTGAGTACAGTCTATTTACATAATTTGATTAGCCAGCCCTGTGTAGGTGAGGTTGATTTAATTCTAACTTATGATTAGTAGTCCTTCAGATCCAAAAGAACCAATGGAACCAAAGTTCATCCTGGTTTCTGAAGCGATAGTGGACACTAGCAATCACTTGCTAGTCTTTTAATAGTCGATGCAATACGTATCATTACGAGAAGTACTTATGTCTAGATCTTACATAATTTCAGCATACCCAGGCACAACGTTATAAGTCTCGTAACTTGCACCAACTGATAGATTTGAGATCCTTTACATGTCCAAATTATGCCATGACCAAGTTCTAACCATGGTTTTGAAGCGATAGGTGACAATATGTGAATCGACTGATGCTGTTCTTTTGGTAGATAGACAATGAGGTCTGATTACAAAGTACTTTCTGTCAGATCTAACAATTCAGTACCAGAAATAATCTCGACTGCACAAGATAGATTCTGAACTCTTTCATGTCCAAATTGCCATCAAATTTAACAGTTTTAACCAAGGTTTGTGAAGCTGATGCTGTCTTTTGGTAGAAACAATGAGGTCTGCAGTTGAAAAGTAACGGAGGAAAATTCGTTTTAACGGTGATTATACAATATATTTGTTCAGAAAGAGAATGGATGACTGTTTTGACATCAAATAACATTTTCTCTCAGTTTCAAATAAATATATATTGTAAAACATCTTTCTCAAATTTTAGAAAGTTTGTTACATGTAATAGTGCAATGTTTGACTCAATATAATCATATCTTGTTGCTTATTCTGCAGAATTTCCAGACAGTCATGTCACCGACAGAGGGGCTCCTATCATATATAAATGTAAGTTGTCTCATCTTAAAATCCTTAAAGCATTGAAATTTGACAGTGGTCTTGTATGGAATTTTGTATGTTTATTTGGAAATGGATTTGATTTTTGAATTCCATTCATTTTCATGATGACTTAATTTGGGACAAATTTAGCTAAGGCAGTCAAAGCCAGTATTTAAACAACCATTTAACTGGAACGATATGCGTGTGACAAAAATTTCTAAATATAATTTATGCTTATATTTATATTTATTTTTATAAATATTACATTTATAATTAGAACACATGCCAGTTAATTGGAATGATCGCAGAACCTCAACAATCGTTTTAAGAATTTTTTTCTTTCTAACTAATCACAAACCTGAATAAGAAAGGAGTCATCTGGTAACTTTGAATGAGCAAAAAAGTTGATAATTAGCATTGGTATTGAGTCTATCACCACCCATTCCCTTTAATATAGTAATACGTTATACTCTAGCCATTTGCCAGTATTTGTGAGCATCAAATGATTAATGAGAGTAAGTCATGATGCAATGATTGATTTACTTTTGACGAGGCATATCGCTGTGATAAAAATTGTATAATGTGCTGTGAATTATTGTGGAACAGGATTAATGTGTAGTGGTAATTCCGTATGATTAGAAGTTATATCACAGGGGTAATACGTTCTCTCTCCTCTGCCATCATAACTACACACATAATAATGTTAAATGTAGTGAAGAATGGATAATAAAATTCCGACAAGATATATATAATGGAACATTGCTTTTAACTTGGAACAATTTCTATGTAATGGTGCCATTTGGATTAAGTAGCTTGCACTGTTTGTCCTTAAGTCTTAGAACTTATTTTCTTAGCTGATGCGTGTATCAGTTTTATTTTTACTAAGATATTGTAAGAGATGACATTCTTTGTTTTATAAATAAATCCATTCAAAATTGATGAAAAGTGTTTTTTTTTTTTTCAAGAATTGGAATTTCATATGGACTTGGTCCAAGGGTTAAGGGTCAAGTTGTCATTGAGGACTTACCTCTGTGGTGATGAAGGATGATATTGCGATAACAGAATAAGGATATTTTTGCAGAAAGTAATTGATATTACCCCATTTAGGGCTGATTTTGATTATCATTGTTTACAAATGCCATTCAAGTAAACAAGAAATCTACCATAACCACGCCCCTTTCCTATATATCTATCTGATTTTTGCAGTATCTGACAACCCTCCTAGACCCCTTGAGGGTTCTAACGTCTGGCATGACATGGGAGGCTACTCTGCTTCACGTGGTGATTTCAACATAGAGTTTGACAATTTTGTTGAGATGGACATCTGCCAAATGCAATTTAATGACACTGATGATAGCTCTAGTGATGATAGTGAAACTGAGGAGAATTTTCATGGAAAGGATATTGAATTGAAGCATGCTGATGATGAGAAAGATAAAGATCTTTATAAAGGTAACGAATAAAAATAATCAGTGCTGATGGTTTTTTTTTTTAATCGGATCCCAGGAAATCCGCGATTTTGTTGCCAGAGTAGGAATTTCCTCCCTTAAAAAAATGACATTTCCCCTAATCATTGTACTGGCAGTGAAAGAGTTGGTGTGTGGTGGAACAAATAGGTGCAGTTTACCCAATCTCTACTTACTTATTGCCCATTTTCCATGTTGGCATGGTGAGTACAATTTATTTACATAACACTTTGATGAGCCCAGTGGCAGCATTTTTCCCCACCCTCTAATGGTAGTTTATCACCTCTTGCTATACAAAGGGGGCTAACTCAGTAAAATTAAGGCTTAAAGGCAATTGTTCAGATATTTACTCTTTTTTCATTTTTTGCCACCATCAGCACTGAATTATGTTATTACATCTAATTTTATTCATATTGACAGATTTGGGCGAACAGAAAGTTGACTTAGAGCCTTTGATTAAACAAAAAAGATATATGATAATTAGCATTTATGGTTTAATGTTGATTATGTTGTTGGTTTTGAGTCTGAAAAACTCCCTGTTGTGAGTTTTATTATTATATTTAAAATTTAAGTTGATATTTATTTGTTTATTTATTTTGTTCAAACTTTATAGGATTCCTAGCGTTAGACAGGTTAGTGTTGTCATGGAAGTATTTTACAAATTTTCTGGACACTAATTTATCTTTGAATTCATATCAGATAATGGGGTGGGGGAGGATTTGAAATTGTTGTGAATACTATAGATAAGACAACTTCAAATTGTGAAGAAATGCGACTTTTATGTGTTGTTTTATTTCAGAAATGAAATGCTCTGTCCTTGAAGTATACAGGAATGCTTTGATAGAAAGGCAATGGAGGAAAAAGTGAGTGCCTGTTAAGTTTCTGTAACTGTACATTACAAGGATTGGACTCGGTTCTGAGCATTGGTTTGCAAGGATGGAGAGAAGAATTCATCTTTCACTGTTGGTGTTAATAGTTAAGTGTTTTAACACTCTTTTTTTAGAGTGTGTATTGTGCACACACATTCCTGGCAAAGCTTTCCAATCTAGAGGGCGGCTATGTGGTCTAGTGGTATGACACTCTCGCTTTCGGATCGGAAGGTCTTGGGTTCGAGTCTCGTGCTCTGCGCATAGTTGAGTCCTTGGAAAAGGCTCTTTACTCTCATTCTCTCACCGTATTCAGGTGTAAAATGAGTACCTGGCTGTTAACAGCGTTGTCTTTGTCCGAAAAATTGTAATATTGCCTAACAGGCGTCATATCTCATCCTACATGTTAAATGTTGCTGTTGACCAGGGACCCCTTGTAAAGCACTTTGAGCACATTTAGTGGATATTGCGCTATATAAAGCTCAATTTTAGAGTGATGCAGAGTGCAAGAGAATCTTTGAGTTTTGGGTCTGTTATTTTTGACTGCATGGAGTCAGTTTTTTGGGTGAGATGGCAGTGGTTTTTTAAAATATTTTGAACTGGAGGATGAGTCATTGTTCTCTCTGTCTATCTTGTAAGGGAGTCCATCCAAACTGTGCACTCATGTCTTAATAACCGTTTGATTGATTTACATGTTCTGAAGTCAAGGCAAGAGAAATTGAAAAGAGGAGTTTTAGAAAAGAAACCAGGGTGTCCAGGGAAGTCGGAAAGTTGGAAATTGGTCGGAAATTTCATACTTGGTCGGAAATGTTGGAAAAAATGAGATTGAGGGTGAAATTTCCTGTAAAATGAGAAAAACGAGGAATTTCTTGCTTAAAATGAGATATCAAATGTATGAAGGACAACTGCTGTGCACAAAGTTTTATTTTACTACTACAACTGCCACCACATCATCATCCCTATCACCACCACCACATCATCATCCCCATCACCACCACTACCTGGGTGGGGATCCTGACCTCCCATAGTGGGCAGGGGGGTACATACTGTGTCTTCTATCCCCTTATATCTGTTTTCCAACATGCTTTCTATCTTTGTCTTGGATTGAGAATACTTGGTTTTGGCCTGAGTCCTAGCTGGGAGGGAAACAGTCAAATGCATAATTTTTGTTTTGGGAGATGATATTTTTTTCCTTGTAAATCATCTCTCTGTTATCTTTGTTATTTTTAATGTATAATGCAAGCATTTGAGTGTATTCTTCTTTGTTGGATTTTGTGCTTGTGTCCGGAGAGACTTATAAGTGATCTCAAACTAAGTGCATTGGTGGTATACTCTTGGAATCTACATCTGATCCCTATTTGTTCCCAGTTTCCCTATGTCTTACTTTCTCTTGGCTGCTTTAATTGTAATTCTAGAACTTTTTACTATCCCATTTTCTTCCTTTTTACTGGCGCTGATATGACCTTAATGTGTTGCAAGCGCCGTAAAACCCTTAAAAACAAAACAAACCACCACTACCACATCCCATACCATCACTACAACTACCACGTCTACCATGTCATCATACCCACCACCACAACTACTCCAACCACCACCACATCACCATGCCTACCACCACTGCTAGAACAACCACCACATCACTATCCCTAACACTACCACTATTACTACAACCACTATACCATCATCCTTCCTACCACCACCACCACTTCACTACTACTACTACAACTACCATCACATCATCATCCCTACCAACAATTCATAAGAGTATTTTTAAAAAGTGAAAATGGGGGTGGGTGGTGGCTCTTGACATTGTATAATCACATGGTACCATTCTCTAAGTAGATATTTTATATTTTGCTGTCAGTTTTTAAACTTTTGAAATTTCTCCGAATGTTGTCAAGAAATCTATAGATTATAGTCGCATGGATGAGTCATGATCTGTGCGCTGAGAAATTTCCTCCTTTTTGTGACCAGTCATTTTCACCTCTGCTCTTACTTTGAAATATGGATTGTATTGAGGTGGTAAAACCTATTTTAAGTAGGATTGTCTTTTTAAGCGTATAGAACACTGTGGGTATGGCAAGAATTGATAAAACACTTGGTAGGAAATTTTACTTCTAGGTAGGAAATTTTAAGTTTGGATTTCCCTGGACACCCTGGAAACAAAATCAGATTAAAAATAGAAAAAGAAAAGTCTATAAATCAAAATCTATTATGGTTCTTGTGACACAGATTCTTAATGATTTCTTTTGACTTTTTAAAAATCCTCCATCTCACTCCTCCTTTGTCTCCTCCTTCATCACATCTTCCCCTTCTCTCTCCTTCATATATTATTTGTTTCCTCTCCTTTTTCAATTTTTCTTCTTCCTCTTTTTTTTTTCTTCTTTTCCAACGATCAAAATTTTACCCCCCTCCCATAAATATCAATGAGATAACCTTTGTTCATCAAATAGGAAGATATATATATATATATATATGTATCATTCATTCGAATCAGGTGCTTGTTAACTTTCAACTTGACTTTTATTTGTAGAATGAGTCGTAACATGTTCATTATTTAAGCCAAGCTGCTTCTTTCAATTTATTTTACAGACTTGTACGTGATTATGGTCTCATTAATATCAGAAGGTGGTATGGTGAGTAATTTATCCAATTTTTGCATCACTGTTACTTTCAACACTTCTTTCAATCTCTCTAACCTTTCTTCCCTACTCTCGAGATCAAAATAAAACTCAATAAAAATTGTAATAATGCAATGATATACTATATGTACATAATTAAAATATAATAAATACACAATAATATATATATTCAATAAAATACAATAATATATGTATGCAATAATATGTAAAAATACTTTTATAACAGTATATACTTTAATCAACTATCGAGCACTCTTAAATAATAAAGATTAGGTATCAACCAATGTGTATAAATATATATGATATTTATCCACAGATCGAGCACTCTTAGATAATAAAGATTAGATATCAACCAATGTGTATAAATATATATATGATATTTACCCACAGGTAGGATGAGACGTCGGTATGAGAGAAGCCTGTCTTTGGAATTCTTTCGTCCTTTCATGAGACTTTTTCCTCCAATTACTTTTGACAAATATCTTGAAAGTTTGCTTTGTGAGTTTCATTAAATAAATTGTTTATGTTCTTTCTTTCTTTCTTTATTTGTTGCTTTGTCAACTATGTTTTGTAAAAGTTGATTCCCAACAAATATTTCATGTCCTTTCTAGTCTGGGGGGGGGGGGGGGGGGGTGCATATCAGCTCGGAGGTTGAGCACTCACTGTCGGGCAAATTATCCGGTATTAGTCTTGGGTGCAGTCGAAATTATTTCTTAACCTCTGTTTACCCCGCAGTGATTGTGATTGAGTAGCTGTGACTATTAGAATTTGCAGAAAGTACTTTGCAATCGACTAGTGTCTTGTCCAAAGGGAAGCAAGCAATCATAAGTGTATGTTAAATATTACAGCCAACTTGGATAAAATGCCCTCCATGGTCATTTTGGCTGTGAAAGACAACTACTTGTTGTACTTGATATGGAATCTTTAAAATTAGAAATGTGAGAAGCTTATAAAAACAAACGGTTGGGATCTTTTAAAATCATCATTACTGTGGTATTTAATGAGGGCTCTAAGGTGACTAACAATAGATGTGGAAATAGTATTTGGTCACGGTAGCGGTCCATATTTTAAAAATGTAATGATTGTTGAACTTCTCCATGTTAAATGTTATTGTATGATGAGACATTTATATCTGAAGTGGCCCATTTGATGACAATAATTCATTAAGGAGAATGGAAAGTTCTGATAATACATATGTGACCAATCGTCTATTTCTGGTATGAACTTGATGATAATTTAATTTAGTTAAATGGTCTTAACATCTATAATTTTACATCATCAAAAAGAGATAATCAGGTGTAAATCACGAAAAGTGAATTTGAAATTAAAACTATCAGAGATAAGAAATTTTACTTTCTAGCTCCATGGGAAAAATTATCAGAGATAAGAAATTTTACTTTCTAGCTCCATGGGAAAAATTATCAGAGATAAGAAATTTTACTTTCTAGCTCCATGGGAACTTGTGTTCTTTTTATTGATTAAACAAACAAAAAATATTGTCCAAAACCTTATCATGATTAATCGTGGCTTGTACTCTTGAGCACGTTGCCTGTCAGCTGTCTCCACGAATCATGATCCTCTGCAGTACGCATGAAATCTGTGTTGCTTTTTAAATCACTTTTGGCCATTCTTAGGTTATTTAGATATGTGATTCTTTGTCTTCTTCTAGCTCTCTTTCCTTCGATCATTCCAAAACCTTATATTTCTGGTTATAAAATCAATTTTTATTATTTAAACCATCTTGACATAATACTGTTTTGAGGCTGTGGGTCACATATGGTTCTTTAACTACAAACGACTTAAATTTCTCATCCTATTTTTCTAGACATATTACCAATTTTGCTTGATGGGTCACATTTGTACATTCTTATGAATTCTCCGTTCCAAATAAAATAGCATTTTGATTAAAGAATGTTGACCTAGAAAAACACCTCCCTTAGTGAGGGACAAAATGTATGATTCTGATTCGACTTTTAAAAGAAAGCGTCGATATTACTTATGTGTATTGTCCATTTAATTTTAAGTCTTTTGTGTTGTGATTGAAATATAATTTTCAGTACAGAATTGTGACAAATAAAATGTAAAGCTTTTCCATAACTTTACAAAAAATATCAAACTCTTATTTTTCGTTTCCAGTGGAAAAACAGTTGAAGTCAGACATTTTACGCTTACAAGAATATAGAAAAAATGGATTGACAAGACTTGGCAGTATTAAAGTCTTTCATTTACTTCGTCAACGTAGAGACACGACCAAATCCAAAAGGCATTTGCTACAGGATGTACTGAATCACATCAAGGTCGGTAATTATGAAGTGACTAATTTTCTGAGGTTATCATAATCTCTTCCTGTATTGACTTTGTACACAGAGACATAACTTTCTGTAGTGAGCTGATAGGTGGTTGGTTTAGAGAAATTAATATTCATACAATCCTTTAAAAGAAAAATCTATAACAGAAACTAGTCATATTTGAAGGTGAGGATGAAGTAAAAAGATCCTTGGTACCTGATTCAGTTGCTCTTTTAAACCAATTGACCCTTGGAACACAAGACTAATGCAATTTTACTGTTATTTCTTGGCCATTTCCTCTCCTTGATTGTGTGATTATTTTGGCATAGATAATAATGCGAAATTGAATGTAAGCTTCAATTTAATTACAAAAACAGATCAAATGAACGTTACGGGTTTCCCCTTAATCAACAAAACAGGATGAATGAAACACCACAGATGAATGAAATGATGAGGTCATCCGTTCATTTGATCTGTTTTTGTAATTAAATTGAAGCTTACGTTCAATTTCACATTATTATTTATTTCTTCGAGCTTCGAGCAGCAACATTTACATGATTATTTTGGGAGAGGATGTAGTTATTTACTTTTGGTTGTTTTGTTTATTTTCTTTTGGTTGCATCTGAGGATAATAATTTCATTAGGCATTCTTAATTTGAAATGTGTTTATTTTCCAAAATTCCAATTGCCTCTCTTTGATCAATCTAAATGATGTTGTTAATCATTGCTTTTAGTGTCGTGTGATAGATCAGTGATTGGTAAATAGTAATAATTCTTTTGATGGCAGTTTTTTCTCTCTTTATTTTCCCTATAATTACTTCTTTAAAAAACATTTGGTCATTTCAGGATGAAAATTCTGCCCAAACATGGCTGGCACGTCAAGCGGCTCTGGAAAATCCAGGAAAAGCAAATAGTGCATCGTTTCCTCTTCGTAAGAGTTTTGTATTTCTTTTACTTTTCATAAAAATGAGAACATCTAATAATAAAATATAAAGAGGACTGAGTATTAAGACCTAGCGGATTTTCTTCATATTAATTTGTGTCAAAGGATGATACAATTAGTCTGAAATCAAAAGAGGTCTGCACGTTACTTGTATATGTCTGTAAAAAATAGTTTTATTTATTTTTTTTTCCTAGTAATTCTGTGCTCAATGATGAAAATTTAACATTGGCAATACGGAACAATTTTGACCAAAATCATATTTTTTTTTAAAGATTATTATTATTATTATTATTATTATTATTATTATTATTATTATTATTTATTATTATTATTATTATTATTATTATTAGTATTATAATTATTATTAGTATTATAATTATTATTATTATTATTATTATTATTATTATTATTATTATTATTATTATTATTATTATTATTATTTCATGATAGCTCGCAGAGCAACACCTCGTTTGGACATCACTGGTCTTCCTGGCTATGACAAGCTTAATCATGCTGAAAGGGAGGTAAGTCACGAGTTGTTATTAGTGTTTTTTCACTGTAACTACCTGCAAATTGGAGTAAATATTTGTCATTTAATTGAGAAAATTAGGTCTGACTTTGTGTGACAAATTTTTAATTGGAAATATGTGTGTTGGCCTTGGAAAACATACCAAATGTTTCCACCCCTCCCCACCACTATGGAATTTGAGTTTATGCTATTTTATCAATCTGCAATCATCTCTTATCATAATGGTCTTTGAATTTTGTCAATACTTTCACTAGTTTTCAAGATAAGGTTAGTTAAAGGTAGCTGGGTACTGTTTTTTTTGTTTTTAAGGGTATTACGGCGCTTGCAACACATTAAGGTCATATCAGCGCCAGTAGCTGGGTACAAAAACATTATTTTGAGAAAATCATCTTTAAAGTTAAAACAACATAATTTAACATAATCAACATAAAAATAACAATGATCAACATGAAATCATTAAAAATAAGTATTCAGGCACATAACATCTAAAAGTATAGGGGGATATAATGCCAAAAATAATTATACCTAATATGCCAAACTTTTTATGCTAAATCATGAGTCAAATGAGATTGGGGAAAATGCATTTTTAAAAATCAAATTTTACACAGATTTCGAAGCAATGTCTTCTACTTACCCATAAAAAATATATTTAAGAATATAATGACACAACATACAAAAGAATGTTTTTTGGGAAAGGAAAGATAGATGGTTGAACTATTGTTTTTTGAAAGAAAACTCATTTTGACCACAGAATGCCGTTTTTACGTTTATTACCCTCCAGCTCAAAACTAGGTTCAGCGACATTTGGTATATTTTCCTAGGCCAACACACATATGTTTTGTATAACAAGACAAGAATGTGTTACAAGCGCCGTAAAACCCTTAAAAACATAAAAATATAACAAGACAATAATGAGACATTTTAAAGTGGGTCATTAAATGATTTATATCAATCCACTGCATGTCACAGGTTTTCATAGTGACATTTGTGTGGCAACGTGGTCTTGTGGCATGACACTCACCATCATTCCAGAAGTTCCAGGGTTCAAGTTCTGCTCTGAGCGGCGCATAGTTGAGTGGTTCTTTACTCACATTCTCTCACAGTAATCGGGTGTAAAATGTGTACCTGGTTGACTGGTCGTTAACAATGATGTCTATATCAGAAAAAAATTGTAATATTGCCTAAGAGGCATAATTTCTCAACCTACTTGTTAAGTGTTACTGTTGGCTAGGGACCTCTTGTAAAGCGATTTGAGCATGTTTAGTGGGTTTTGCGCTTATAAATGATTAAAAATTTTTTAAATTATTGAATTTTGTTATTTACATTTGCTTTGAAAAAGAAAATTTGATTGCTATTATTTTTTTGTTATGATTATTTTAATTTTTTTTTTTTTCACACCATCAATCCAGCTTTGCTCTGAGGTCCGTCTTATTCCGCAAGCCTATCTGGATTTCTCCAAGATTCTTATCAACGAGTGCAATAAAAATGGCTGTCTCAAGCTGGCCCAGGCTAGAACTTTAATCAAGATTGATGTGAATAAGACACGAAAGCTGTATGACTTTTTAATACACCATGGTCATATTAATAAGGAGATCATTTAACAATGTATGAAGGGACACACGGTTTTGAAAGATTGAATGAAAGACATTTATTTTTAATCCAGACACGTTTTTTGTTCAAAGGGATATATGCGTTAAATTTCATCTCATAAGCTTCATTTTAAGTTTCAAAGTTTTAACTTTGATTTTCTGCTTTGTCACATTTCCTCACAAATGAGTGTTTTTCTTGGAGGTGGAGTCTTCGTGATGTATCCCTTTATTTTTCATTGGTTTCCCTTTATTTATTTTTTTCATATATGGACAAAGCACTTCTGTTGATATTTTATCACAGCACCGGTGGTGTCGATATATCCGTCCCGCACTTTTAGTAAATTAGCCAGAGGCCGTGGAGCCAGCTTTTTCTAGGTCATGTGAAATGAACAGTAACAATTTCTTCTACCTCTTTAGGTAAGACACTGTTCTTTTGTAAAATGGTTACCCTCAGATCAAACACTCATTCCCGGCATCACTGCTGGTTGGAGAGTGGGACCTGCAGATCTGAGCAAGATTCTAACCTGATAAAGCCAACATCGCTGGAGTAGAAAGATTGGTTGACTTTAACTTTAAGCAAAGTTGACTTTATCCATTTCAATACAATACACTTAGTTAACCCTCTCCTTACCAGCCATTGTCAAGATTTTCCCCAAAACTTCACACTCAACTATCACAAAAAAGATATTTTAATCACTCAATTAGTTCTTGAGATACATAATTTCTTCAGCAAAACACACTCTACAACACACTGTTCATTTTCTTTAAATTCTATGATGTGCAAGAGAATTTGAATAAGAAAAATGTTGGTTTTATCGTAACGAATGTGACGATTTTCCTATGGGTGGCAAGGAGAGGGTTAAATAACAGAGTTTAGGACCATCAAGAGGTGTTTACTTTTTGTGGATTCCACTCGACTTTGATTTGAAGGTTATTCAACTTAATTTACACTCATAATTGATTTTAATACTCTTGAGAGCAGATTGGTCTGTAGCAGCAGCCTCTTATGGTTTTCACACTACTATGTTATGACGATCGACCCAATCAGCAGCAGCCTCTCATGGTTTTCACACTACTATGTTATGACGATCGACCCAATCAGCAGCAGCCTCTTATGGTTTTCACACTACTATGTTATGACGATCGACCCAATCAGCAAAGTCTGGTCCGCATTCGTGCACCGTCGCAAACCCGCCGGGTAGCATCGTCACAACATACCGTTCGACTAGATGCTCTGCCGTCTCAGGTCTGTGGCAAAGTCCTTTTCTCTTGAACTAAATTGGATTCTATGACACAATTGATATTAAGTGGAAAGGTTCAGGGAGGGAAAAGGGCCAGTCTTGTTGTACTTGTATATATGTAAATATCATTAAACACAAATTTCATAAGTATTTGAATAATTATTATTGTCCTTCTCTTTTATCCCCTAACATCATTTGTCATTTTCATGTGGCTTTGTGTTCTTGTCCTGGAAATGATTTAAGCTGGGCTGTGCCAAGGGTCTTTTGCTGACAGGGAAACAGTTGGGTGGATTATCTATTTGTGAGAAACATTTTTTCCTTGTAAATCATTTTTCCGTTTAAAATATAAGTTTTTTTTCTTATTATTTTGTAAACATCTGAGTGTGTATAACTTTTGTCAATGTCGATGGGTGGCTGTATCGACGATTCAGCTAGCGGCTCGCACTCTCACTAAACTGCCTAAACAAAGTATCTTGTTATAGGCAGGAAATTGATAGATTTGTCTTGTTTTGTTTAAGCGTTTTACGGGGATTGCAACACATAAAGGAAGGTCATATCAGCACCAGTAAAAAGGAGGAAAATCAGTATTTAGTTTGAGATGGGGTGGGGGGGGGGGGGGGTTGATAGAAGACACAGTAAGTGCCATCCTGCCCACTATGGGATTTAAGGAACCCCACCCAGGATTTGTGTCTTGGTGTGATGCCCTTCTCCTAGAGCTCAACTTAAGCAAGACAAAGGAGCTAGTACTAGTAATTGACTTTAGGAGAGTGAAGGAACCAATAGAACTCTGACTGTTAAAGTTAAAGGACCAATTAGTCCAGCAAGTTCCTCACTACACAAATACGGGGTGGGGATCCTGACCTCCCATAGCGGACAGGGAGGTACATACTGTGTCTTCTATTCCCTTATATTTGTTTTCCAACATGCTTTCCGTCTTTCTTGGTGTGAGATTACTTGGTTTTGTCCTGGCCCTGGCCGGAGTCATGGCTGGGTGGGAAACAGTCAAATGCATAGTTATTGTTTTGGGAGATGATATTTTTTTCCTTGTAAATCATCTCTATTGTGTATTATTATATTTGTTATTTTCAATGTATAATGTAAGCATTAGAGTGTATTCCTCTTTGTTGGATTTTGTGCTTGTGTCCCGATGACTTATAGGTGATGCTCTTGGAATCTACATCTGATACCTATTTGTTCCCAGTTCTCCTATGTCTTACTTTTTCTTGGGTGCTTTAATTGTAATTCTAGAACTTTTTACTATCCCATTTTCTTCCTTTTCACTGGCGCTGATATTACCTAAATGTGTTGCAAGCGCTGTGAAACCCTTAAAAACAAAAACAAACATCACGATACAAATACCTTGGTGTAATTAACGATTGATGTCAGGCTCAAGTGGGATGAACACATGAAAATGATTAAATATAAGATAGTGACCCCGATAGTTTGCTCTACCTCACTGTGTCATATCAAACAATATAATCCAGGAAAAACTATTTTATCTCAGTTGTGGACAGTGACACAGGGTATTATAGTTAGTGCTTCAGCATATAAATTCTGCAATTATATGAAACAGCTGAGTTATTATGTCAGAGGCGAAAATTAAGTAAAAGCAACGAACTAGCAAATCCAAAACAATGAGATGTAAATGTACAAAAATGTTTTATTTTACGAGTAAAAAAAATGCTGAAAAATTATGTTGATAACAGAAATGAAACTTAAAAGACACATTGATGATGATGATGATGAACAATAATAATAATAGTAACAGTCATAAATTTACGCCACTCAATCCATATTAATATGGAAATACAACCCCCCCCCCCCCATCCTTCCCACGAAAAAAATACAAAAAATACAGTGGTATCAGGTGATGTTGCACAAATGTCTTATATGATCAAGAGATAAAGGGTTAGTGTTAGACAAATGCCAGATAAAGTAAAACTGTGAGAAGGATTCGAACCAAGGACTTTATTGTTGTACTCGTCACCTCAGCCTAGAGATAGAGCACTGTGATGTGATTTGAACCATCGACTACCCCCCCCCCCCCACCCCAAAAAAAAAAAAAAGTGGATAGCTCAAAGTCAGCCTGTTTCTTGGGTCCCCTTTCTTGCAATACTACTAGTCTCTTATTTACAATGTTTTCTAGAATAAAACTTACTGTTCCATGAAAAATATGTTAACGGTAATGATACAGATTACTGTAATTGAGATGAACAAATCGTTCATTATTTCTCATCACTCTTGTTAGTATATCTGAGTACATTGTATTTAACATTCAGAGCCTTAAAATAAAATCTTGATATTAGAAAGTGATCAAGAACGACATGTACTTTTGATAATTCTATAAGTACAAGTGGTTTAGTTCTAGTTCCTGAATATGAAACACAGATGGTAAAATAGAAATAATGGGAGAGGGAAGAATATAGTGCTGTTATGGTAAAAATAGTTCTGTGCAATGATTAAACTTGATTTTTTAAAAATATAGGCAAGTATGAAGGCAATATGTCATCTTATGTTATCTCTCCAGTTTGATAGTGATGGGAAAGTTCATATCAGGGCTTGTTAAGGAGCGTAACAGGCTGGCTAGAGAAGAGTTTGGCGTCCGAGATAAAGCACGATATTCTAGTTCAACCAAAAAAGAAGAGGAAGTTCAAAATTTTGGACTTTATCGCTTGGTAAAAGTAAAAGTAAAAGGATGATGGACGATAAGACTCAAGACCATAGACAGATAGAATGTAAGGGGAGCAGCTCACAAAAGGAATCTTATCAGCTATTTTAATTTTATAATAATTTATCCCAAGCATCACTCGACTCGCATACAGAGTTCCTTCCTGAAAACAAAGGGCTAAAATAATTAAGCAAATTTTTAATAAGCATTTAAAGGAGATTAAAATTAAACACTAATTCTGGTTACATGATGCACGGTTATCAACATGTTTATTTCATTTTAAGGTTTACGGTGCAACTTGATTGAACTGGATCTATTCCCCCTTTATCCCTAGACAACATCGAAATCTCACAGAGATGTGGCTACAACATTTTATATTCTGAGGGGATTTAGAAGTAAAAAAAAAATCTCTCGTGCAAATAAAAATCATGAGCTCACATCTGTCTACCCTCCTCATGAGAAAAGATTCGGACCAGGGTCTGGGCAAAACCATTACACATCTCTTTCAAGGTAAAAGAACAGAATCCCACAGCACAGCGAAATGGACAACAAATATTCAATGGCTCCAACAACTGAATAATACAATAAGATAGATTCGTCAACAAATACACAAAAAAGATCAAAGGGACATAAAAATTGAAAAAAAAAAAGAATAATAAAAAAGTTCTGAACAAAAAACAATACAAAATAGTGGTCATTGATGGATAATGCAAGGAATGACATTTTCATATGAGATATAGACGAAGAAATCGATATTATAATTATACACTCACACAACAGTCATTCATATAAGAATAAAAGTATGACTGGAATTGTTGAGAAACTGCACAGCATTTGATGAGCATCAATAGAGTTACAAATAGTGTATCAGATTGTATCAGGTATAATATAAAGTGGCTGATTCATTATTATCATTCCTTCAATATCATTGACACATATACACATTTTAAAAAACCAACAAAATGAATAGGATAACTGAAAATTATGATGATGATCGATGATGAAAATAGCTAAAAATGTGAGCGGTCATGATGATGATGATGATAATTCCAACCATGACAGTCTTAAGAAAACCATCTTAAATATGATTATGATACATTGAAGTGGTAAACCGACATATTTTGGTATGGCACCCCCCCCCCCCCCCCCTCCCCAACCCCAAATGAAAATCAAGAACTACAACAGTTAACACATCATAAATAATATAAACGAATATGTGAAATAAGTCAAGTTGAAACGGCGTCAAATAAGCACAACTGTATTATAAGATATTATGAAAAATAAAAATGTTTTGTGTAAATAAGAAGGCGTTTTTTATTGTAGTCCATTTTGCGAATGCACCTCCCTTTGCTACACGTGTAAAAAAAAAAAAATTGACACGAGGTGGAGATAAAAAAGTCCACGTTTGTGAATAAAGCATATTAATCGATTACGACTATAGATAGTTCGAAGATGACGTCACTAAGGTCTATGTTATTGTTTTTTGCCATCCGCGTTTATGAGTAATACTCACTGAACTGTATCAACCCGACTATAAACGTTCATGGATACACACAGTTTTGTGTGTTGAGGTTATACTCCATTGGCAATGTATGAGCTTCTTAGCCAAGCGCATACTATCTATAAGATCGTATGCACTTGGGCTAAGAAGCTCATAACATTGCCATCCGAAGTATAACGGACCAACACACAAAACTGTGTGTACCATGAACGTTTATAGTCGGGTTAATACCGTTCAGTGATATTACTCTTAAACGCGGATGGCAAAAAACAATAACAAGACCTTAGTGACGTCATCTTCGAACTATCTATAGAAAACCCTCTTAATCCACTCTCCCCACCACCACCCCCCACCCCCCCCATAAAAAAAAAACACAAAAAACCCCCAAAAAAAACAAAACAAAAGAAAAAAAAAACTGGAGTATCGACATTAAAAAACTACAGATTTTTCTTTTCAGATCAAAAGTCATTTTTGAGTCCCATTCCGCTACTATTCCCTTTTCTATGACAC
>NC_088362.1:106411111-106426712 GCF_034508935.2 Berghia stephanieae | reverse complement strand
TGATTTTTTTACAATGTCATACTGATTTCCTTTTTCGTGAAGTGGCAGGTCTAGTATATTACAAAGTACTTTCTGTCAGATCTAACAAATTCAGCTACCCAGGAAAATAATCTCGACTGCACCAAGATTAGATTCTGGACTCTTTACATGTCCAAATTTGCCATCAAATTTAACAGTTTTAACCAAGGTTTGTGAAGCTGATGCTGTTCTTTTGGTAGAAACAATGAGGTCTGCAGTTGTAAAAGTAACGGAGGGAAAATTCAGTTTTAACGGGTTGATTATACAAATATATTTTTGTTCAGAAAGAGAATGGATGACTGTTTTGACATCAAATAACATTTTCTCTCAGTTTCAAATAAATATAATATTGTAAAACATCTTTCTCAAATTTTAGAAAGTTTGTTACATGTAATAGTGCAATGTTTGACTCAATATAATCATATCTTGTTGCTTATTCTGCAGAATTTCCAGACAGTCATGTCACCGACAGAGGGGCTCCTATCATATATAAATGTAAGTTGTCTCATCTTAAAATCCTTAAAGCATTGAAATTTGACAGTGGTCTTGTATGGAATTTTGTATGTTTATTTGGAAATGGATTTGATTTTTGAATTCCATTCATTTTCATGATGACTTAATTTGGGACAAATTTAGCTAAGGCAGTCAAAGCCAGTATTTAAACAACCATTTAACTGGAACGATATGCGTGTGACAAAAATTTCTAAATATAATTTATGATTATATGTATATTTATTTTTATAAATATTACATTTATAATTAGAACACATGCCAGTTAATTGGAATGATCGCAGAACCTCAACAATCGTTTTAAGAATTTTTTTCTTTCTAACTAATCACAAACCTGAATAAGAAAGGAGTCATCCGGTAACTTTGAATGAGCAAAAAAGTTGATAATTAACATTGGCATTGAGTCTATCACCACCCATTCCCTTTAATATAGTAATACATTATACTCTAGCCATTTGCCAGCCTTGTGAGCATCAAATGATTAATAAGAGTGTAAGTAATGATGCAATGATTGATTTACTTTTAACGAGGCATATCGCTGTGATAAAAATTGTATAATGTGCTGTGAATTATTGTGGAACAGGATTTATGTGTCATTGATTCATTTGTTCTTTTTTCGAGATATGGATGTATTGGTTATTCCATATGATTAGAAGTTATATCACAGGGGTAACACGTTCTCTCTCCTCTGCCATCATAACTACACACATAATAATGTTAAATGTAGTGAAGAATGGATAATAAAATTCAGACAAGATATATATAATGGAACATTGCTTTTAACTTGGAACAATTTCTATGTAATGGTGCCATTTGGATTAAGGAGCTTGCACTGTTTATCCTTAAGTCTTAGAAAAAGGTAGTCCGTCAAGAAAGCAATAAACTTATTTTCTTAGCTGATGCGTGTATCAGTTTTTTGTTTTTTTTTACTAAGATATTTTAAGAGATGACATTCTTTGTTTTATAATTAAATCCATTCAAAATTAATGAAAAGTGTTTTTTTTTTTCAAAGAATTGAAATCTTATATGGACATGATCCAAGGATTAAGGGTCAAGTTGTCATTAAGGACTTACCTCTGTGGTGATGAAGGATGATATTGCGATAACAGAATAAGGATATTTTTCCAGAAAGTAGTTGATATTTCCCCATTTAGGGCTGATTTTGATTATCATTGTTTACAAATGCCATTCAAGTAAACAATAAATCTACCATAACCACGCCCTTTCCTATGTATCTATCTGTATCTAACAGTATCTGACAACCCTCCTAGACCCCTTGAGGGTTCTAACGTCTGGCATGACATGGGAGGCTACTCTGCTTCACGTGGTGATTTCAACATAGAGTTTGACAATTTTGTTGAGATGGACATCTGCCAAATGCAATTTAATGACACTGATGATAGCTCTAGTGATGATAGTGAAACTGAGGAGAATTTTCATGGAAAGGATATTGAATTGAAGCATGCTGATGATGAGAAAGATAAAGATCTTTATAAAGGTAACAAATAAAAATAATCAGTGCTGATGGTTTTTTTTTTTTTTTTCGGATCCCAGGAAATCCGCGATTTTGTTGCCAGAGTAGGAATTTCCTCCCTTAAAAAATGACATTTCCCCTAATCATTGTACTGGCAGTGAAAGAGTTTGTGTGTGGTGGAACAAATAGGTGCAGTTTACCCAATCTCTACTTACTTATTGCCCATTTTCCATGTTGGCATGGTGAGTACAATTTATTTACATAACACTTTGATGAGCCCCGTGGCAGCATTTTTCCTCATTTTATCACCTCTCTTGCTATACACAGTGGGTTAACTCAGTAAAAATAAGGCTTAAAGACAATTATTCAGAATTTTACTCTTTTTTTCATTTTTTGTCACCATCAGCATTGAATTATGTTATTGCATCAAATTAAATTCACATTGAAAGATTTGAACAAACAGAAAGTTGACTTAGAGACTTTGATTTAAAAATAAAAGATATATGATAATTAGCATTTATGGTTTAATGTTGATTATGTATTTGGCTGAAGATTGGTTTTGAGTCTGAAACACTCCCTGTTGTGAGTTTTATTATTATTTTTAAAAATCAAGTTGATATTTATTTTTTAATTTCTTTTGTTATAACTTTTCAGGGTTCCTAGCATTAGACAGGTTAATGTTATCATGGAAGTGTTTTGCAAATTTTCTGGACACTAATTTATCTTTGAATTCATAGCAGATAATGGGGTTGGGGGGGGGGGGGGGGGGGGGAGGATATGATTGTTGTGTATACTATAGATAAGATAACTTCAAATTGTGAAGAAATGCGACTTTTATGTGTTATTTTATTTCAGAAATGAAATGCTCTGTCCTTGAAGTATACAGGAATGCTTTGATAGAAAGGCAATGGAGGAAAAAGTGAGTGCCTGTTAAGTTTCTGTAACTGTACATTACAAGGATTGGACTCGGTTCTGAGCATTGGTTTGCAAGGATGGAGAGAAGAATTCATCTTTCACTGTTGGTGTTAATAGTTAAGTGTTTTAACACTCTTTTTTAGAGTGTGTATTGTGCACACACATTCCTGGCAAAGCTTTCCAATCTAGAGGGTGGCTATGTGGTCTAGTGGTATGACACTCGCTTTCGGATCGGAAGGTCATGGGTTCGAGCCTTGCGCTCGGCTCATAGTTGAGTCCTTGGAAAAGGCTCTTTACTCACATTATCTCACTGTACTCAGGTGTAAAATGAGTACCTGTCCGTAAACAGCATTGTCTTTGTCCGAAAAATTGTAATATCGCCTAACAGGCATCAGTCCCGTCCTACATGTTAAATGTTGCTGTTGAGTAGGGCCCCTTGTAAAGCGCTTTGAGCACATTTAGTGGATATTGTGCTATATAACGCTCAATAAAGCTCAATTGAGTAATGCAGAGTGCAAGTCAATCTTTGAGTTTTGGACCTGTTATGTTTGACTGCATGGATTCAGTTTTTGGGTGAGATGGCAGTGTTTTTAAAAAATATTTCGAACTGGAGTGGAGGATGAGTCACTGTTCTCTCTGTCTATCTTGTAAGGGAGTCCATCCAAGCTGTGCACTCATGTCTTAATAACCGTTTGATTGATTTACATGTTCTGAAGTCAAGGCAAGAGAAATGGAAAAGAGAAGGTTTTAGAAAAGAAACAAAATCAAATTAAAAATAGAAAAAGAACACCGGAGACTGACTCCGGTGACCCCACACTGTCGTCCTCTGCCATCTTCCGGATAAAGACGTTGGACATTGACAAAATAAGAATAAAGAGAAGAGTCGCTAGACCTATCCATAACAAGCTCGAAAAAAACCGGCAGAGGATGTCGGGTGCTTGGTATGGTTAGGTCTAGCGGCTCTTCTCTTTATTCTATATATTTTATCCGTGTCCGACTTCTTTATCCGGAAGACGGCAGTGTCGGGTTGTCAGAGTCATTCTCCAGTGTGGGTTAGCCCGTATGGTTCGTGTGTAACAGATTCTTAATGATTTCTTTTGACTTTTTAAAAATCCTCTATCTCACTCCTCCTCCTTTGCCTCGCTCCTCCTTCATCACATCTTCCCCTTCTCTCTCCTTCATATATTATTTGTTTCCTCTCCTTTTTCCATTTTTCTTCTTCCTCTTTTTTTTTCTTTTCTCTTTCCAACGATCAAAATTTTACCCCCCCCCCCCCCCCCCCCCTCCCCGTCCCATAAATATCAATGAGATAACCTTTGTTCATTAAATAGGTAAATAGGAAGATATATAAATATATATATATATATATATAATATATATATATATATATATATATGTATCATTCATTCGAATCAGGTGCTTGTTGACTTTCAACTTGACTTTTATTGTATAATGAGTCGTAACATGTTCATTAGTTAAGCCAGGCTGCTTCTTTCAATTTATTTTACAGACTTGTACGTGATTATGGTCTCATTAATATCAGAAGGTGGTATGGTGAGTAATTTATCCAGTTTTTGCATCACTGTAACTTTCAACACTTCTTTCAATCTCTCTACCCTATCTACCCTACTATCTAGACCAAAATGAAACTCAATAAAAATTGTAATAATGCAATGACATATATATAATTAAAATATAATAAACACACAATAATGTATATTCAATAGAATAATATAATACTATAATATATGTAAGCAATAATATGTAAATATACTGTTATAACAGTATATACTTTAATCAACTATCGAGTACTCTTAGATAATAAAGATTAGGTAGATATCAACCAATGTGTATAAATATATATGATATTTATCTACAGGTAGGATGAGACGTCGGTATGAGAGAAGCCTGTCTTTGGAATTCTTTCGTCCTTTCATGAGACTTTTTCCTCCAATTACTTTTGACAAATATCTTGAAAGTTTGCTTTGTGAGTTTCATTTAAAAAAATTTGTTTATGTTCTTTCTTTCTTTCTTTATTTGTTGCTTTGTCAACGATGTTTTGTAAAAGTTATTCCCAACAAATATTTCATGTCCTTTCTAGTCTGGGGGGGGGGGGGGGGGGGGGTGCATATCAGCTCGGAGTTGAGCACTCACTGTTGGGCAAATAGACCGGTATCAGTCTTGGGTGCAGTCGAAATTATGTCTTAACCTCTGTTTACCCAGCAGTGATTGTGATTGAGTAGCTGTGACTATTAGAATTTGCAGAAAGTACTTTGCAATCGACTAGTGTCTTATGGAAAGGGAAGCAAGCAATCCTAAGTGTATGTTAAATATTACAGCCAACTTGGATAAAATGATCTCCATGGTCATTTTGGCTGTGAAAGACAACTACTGCTGTACTTGATATGGAATCTTTAAAATTAGAAATGTGAGAAGCTTATAAAAACAAACGGTTGGGATCTTTTAAAATCATCATTACTGTGGTATTTAATGAGGCTCTAAGGTGACTAACAATAGATGTGGAAATAGTATTTGGTCACGGTAGCGGTCCATATTTTAAAAATGTAATGATTGTTGAACTTCTCCATGTTAAATGTTATTGTATGATGAGACATTTATATCTGAAGTGGCCCATTTGATGACAATAATTCATTAAGGAGAATGGAAAGCTCTGATAATACATATGTGACCAATCGTCTATTTCTGGTATGAACTTGATGATAATTTAATTTAGTTAAATGGTCTTAACATCTATAATTTTACATCATCAAAAAGAGATAATCAGGTGTAAATCACAAAAAGTGAATTTGAAATTAAAACTATCAGAGAGATGAAATTTTACTTTCTAGCTCCACGGGAACTTGTTCTCCTTTTTGTTGATTAAACAAAAAAAACAAGGATTGTCAAAAACCTTATATTTCTGGTTATAAAATCAATAAAACTGTTTTGAGGCAGTGGGTCACATATAGTTCTTAAACTACAAACAACTTAAATTTCTCCTCATCCTATTTTTCTAGACATATTACCAATTTTGCTTGATGGGTCACATTTGTACATTCTGTTGAATTCTCTGTTCCAAATAAAATAGCATTTTGATTAAAGATTGTTGACCTAGAAAAACACCTCCCTTAGTGAGGGACAAAATGTATGATTCTGATTCGACTGTTAAAAGAAAGCGTCGATATTACTTATGTGTATTGTCCATTTAATTTTAAGTCTTTTGTGTTGTGATTGAAATATAATTTTCAGTACAGAATTGTGACAAATAAAATATAAAGCTTTTCCATAACTTTAGAAAAATATCAAACTCTTATTTTTCGTTTCCAGTGGAAAAACAGTTGAAGTCAGACATTTTACGCTTACAAGAATATAGAAAAAATGGATTGACAAGACTAGGCAGTATTAAAGTCTTTCATTTACTTCGTCAACGTAGAGACACGACCAAATCCAAAAGGCATTTGCTACAGGATGTACTGAATCACATCAAGGTCGGTAATTATGAAGTGACTAATTTTCTGAGGTTGATCATAATGTCTTCCTGTATTGACTTTGTACACAGAGACACAACTTTCTTTAGTGAGCTGATAGGTGGTTGGTTTAGAGAAATTAATATTCCTACAATCCTTTAAAAGAAAAATCTATAACAGAAACTAGTCATATTTGAAGGTGAGGATGAAGTAAAAAGATCCTTTGTACTCGATTCAGTTGCTCTTTTAAACCAGTTGACCCTTGGAACACAAGACTAATGCAATTTTACTGTTATTTCTTAGCCATTTCCTCTCCTTGATTGTGTGATTATTTTGGGATAAATAATAATGTGAAATTGAATGTAAGATTCAATTTAATTACAAAAACAGATCAAATGAACGTTTTGGTTGAGATCATCTCATTCATCTGTGGTGTTTCATTCATCCTGTTTTGTTGATTAAGGGGAAACCTGAAACGTTCATTTGATCTGTTTTTGTAATTAAATTGAAGCTTACATTCAATTTCACATTATTATTTATTGCTTCGAGCAGCAACATTTACATGATTATTTTGGGAGAGGATGTAGTTATTTACTTTTGGTTGTTTTGTTTCTTTTCTTTTGGTTGCATCTGAGGATAATAATTTCATTAGGCATTCTTCTTATTTTAAAATGTTTTTATTTTTCAAAATTCCAATTGCCTCTCTTTGATCAATGTAAATGATGTTGTTAATCATTGCTTTTAGTGTCAATTGATAAATGCTTTTAGTGTCAATTGATAGATCAGTGATTGGTAAAAAGTAATAATTCTTATGATTGCAGTTTTTTTCCCTCTTTATATTTCCTATAATTACAGTAGAACACGGAAATAGCGAGTTCGACGGGTCCACTCCTGATTACTCGCTATGGTTGTTTTGTTTCTTTTCTTTTGGTTGCATCTGAGGATAATAATTTCATTAGGCATTCTTCTTATTTTAAAATGTTTTTATTTTTCAAAATTCCAATTGCCTCTCTTTGATCAATGTAAATGATGTTGTTAATCATTGCTTTTAGTGTCAATTGATAAATGCTTTTAGTGTCAATTGATAGATCAGTGATTGGTAAAAAGTAATAATTCTTATGATTGCAGTTTTTTTCCCTCTTTATATTTCCTATAATTACAGTAGAACTCGGAAATAGCGAGTTCGACGGGTCCACTCCTGATTACTCGCTATTTCCGAGTTCTCGCTATTCCCGAGTTGCCAGGCGAGTTGCCAGGAAAGGTTATAATACTGCTGTTTTTTCCCCTCAGTGTGTAATTCGAGTAAAAGCCGTCGCCCCTATTTCAATTTCTTCACAGAAGTGGCAGAATGCTTGGTTTTTTGTTGTTTTTTTGTTTTTATTTTCAAGTAAATTCATGACTAGAAAAGAAAACAAGAACATAGAAGTGTGTGCGTGTGCGTGTGCGCGCGAGTGTTTGTATGCACTCGGCATGTTTGATGAGGTAAGCAAGCGCATCACTCAATCACTGACCCATTGAAATAACGGTTCCACACTCCCCTCTCTCGCTGATCGTGTCGTTCGTTAACGATGCTACTCGCTGACCGATGCTGCGAAGTGAGGCATGTTGACATGTGCTTACCTCGCGCGTCGCGTGGCACCACATTAGGTGAATAATTGACCCCCACCCCCAATACACACACACACGCACACAAACCCAACCCCCACCCAAATTTGTTTCGCCTATTATGTACTACTTCAGACTAGGCTACTATGTAATATTACTCGTAACGAAAAATAAGAAAAGAAAAGAGGCTAGGCTAAAAATATTTAAATTGCCATTGTCTCTTGTTTTGCTTTACTTCGTTCGCAGTCCTAGGCTGGGGCAGGAAATGCTTGTTATTTCCGAGTTGACCTCTTTTTCATACTCGCTACTTTCATGCTAATTTTATTGACTCAAATAAGGGGAAAAAACGGGGATTTAGATTTTACTCGCTATTTCCGAGTTCTCGCTATTTCCGAGTACTTTACTTTCATGTTCTACTGTACTTCTTTAAAAAAACATTTGGTCATTTCAGGATGAAAATTCTGCCCAAACATGGCTGGCACGTCAAGCAGCTCTGGAAAATCCAGGAAAAGCAAATAGTGCATCGTTTCCTCTTCGTAAGAGTTTATATTTCTTTTACTTTTCATAAAGATAAGAACATCTAATAATGAAATATAAAGAGGACTGAGTATTAAGACCTAGCGGATTTTCTTCATATTAATTTGAGTCAACGGATGTTAGAATTAGCCTGAAGTAAAAAAAGGTCTGCAAGTTACCCGTATATCAGTCTGTAAAAAATACATTTATAATTTTTAGATTTGCCAGTAATTCTGTGCTTGATGATATAAATTTAACATTGGCAATACGGAACAATTTTGACCAAAATCATATTTTTTTTTTAGATTATTATTACTATTATTATTATTATTGTTATTATTATTATTATTATTTATTATTATTATTATTATTATTATTATTATTATTATTATTATTATTGTTATTTCATGATAGCTCGCAGAGCAACACCTCGTTTGGACATCACTGGTCTTCCTGGCTATGACAAGCTTAATCATACCGAAAGGGAGGTAAGTCACAAGTTTTTATTAGTGTTTTTTCACTGTAACTACCTGCAAATTGGAGTAAATATTTGTCATTTAATTGAGAAAATTAAATCTGACTCTTTGTGACAAATTTTTAATTGGAAATATGTGTGTTGGCCTTGGAAAACATACAAAATGTTTCCACCCGTATGGAATTTGAGTTTATGCTAGTTTTTCAATCTGCAATCATCCCTTATCATAATGGTCTTTGAATTTTGTCAATACTTTCACTAGTTTTCAAGATATGGTTAGTTAAAGGTAGCTTTAAAGTTAAAACGACATAATTTAATGTAGTCAACAGCTAAAAGTAAAGGGGATATAACACCAAAATAATTATACCTAATATGCCAAACTTTTCATGCTAAATCATGAGTCAAATCAGGTCGGGGAAAATGCATCTTTTTGGTCACATTTTACACAGATTTCGAAGTAATCTCTTCTACTTACCCATAAAAAATATTTTTAAGAATATAATGACACAACATACAAAAGAATGTTTTTTGGGAAAGGAAAGATAGATGGTTGAACTATTGTTTTTAAAAAAAGAAAACTCATATTGACCACAGAATGCCGTTTTTATGTTTATTACCCTCCAGCTCAAAACTTGATTCAGCGACATTTGGTATACTTTCCAAGGCCAACACACATATGTTTTGTATAACAAGACAATAGTGAGACATTTTAAAGTGGGTCATTAAATGATTTATCTCAATCCACTGCATGTCATGGGTTTTCATAGTGAAATTTGTGTGGCAATGAGGTCTTGTGGCGTGACACTCACCATCATTCCAGAAGTTCCAGGGTTCGAGTTCTGCTCTGAGCAGCACATAGTTTAGTCTCTGGAAAAGGCTCTTTACTCACATTCTCTCACTGTAATCGGGTGTAAAATGTGTACCTGGTCGTTAACAATGATATCTCTATCATAAAAAAATTGTAATATTGCCCTAGATTTCTCAACCTACTTGTTAAGTGTTACTGATTGCTAGGGACCTCTTGTAAAGCGATTTGAGCATGTTTAGTGGGTATTGCGCTTATAAATGATTCATTAATTTTTTTATTATTGAATTTTGTAATTTACATTTGCTTTAAAAAAGAAAATTTGATTGCCATTATTTTTTTGTTATGACTATTTTATTTTTTAATTTTTTCACACCATCAATCTAGCTTTGCTCTGAGGTCCGTCTTATTCCGCAAGCATACCTGGATTTCTCCAAGATTCTTATCAACGAGTGCAACAAAAATGGCTGTCTCAAGCTGGCCCAGGCTAGAACTTTAATCAAGATTGATGTGAATAAGACACGAAAGCTGTATGACTTTTTAATACACCATGGTCATATTAATAAGGAGATCATTTAACAATGTATGAACGGACACACAGTTTTGAAAGCTTGAGTGACAGACATTTATTTTTAATCCAGACACGTTTTTTGTTCAAAGGGATATATGCGTTAAATTTAATCTCATAAGCTTCATTTTAAGTTTCAAAGTTTTAACTTTGATTTTCTGCTTTGTCACATTTCCTCACAAATGAGTGTTTTTCTTGGAGGTGGAGTCTTCGTGATGTATCCCTTTATTTTTCATTGGTTTCCCTTTATTTATTTTTTTCATATATGGACAAAGCACTTCTGTTGATATTTTATCACAGCACCGGTGGTGTCGATATATCCGTCCCTCACTTTTAGTAAATTAACCAGAGGCCGTGGAGCCAGCTTATTCTAGGTCATGTGAAATGAACAGTAACAATTTCTTCTACCTCTTTAGGTAAGACACTGTTCTTTTGTAAAATGGTTACCCTCAGATCAAACACTCATTCCCGGCATCACTGCTGGTTGGAGAGTAGAACCTGAGGACCTGCAGCAAGATTCTAACCGTGGAATCCTGATAAAGCCAACAGGGCTGGAATAGAAAGATTGGTTGACTTTAACTTTAAGCAAAGTTGACTTTATCCATTTCAATACAATACACTTAGTTAACTCTCTCCTTACCAGCCATTGTCAAGAATTTCCCCAAAACTTCACACTCAACTATCACAAAAAAAGAGATTTTTTAATCACTCAATTAGTTCTTGAGATACATAATTTCTTCAGCAAAACACACTCTACAACACACTGTTCATTTTCTTTAAATTCTATGATGTGCAAGAGAATTTGAATAAGAAAAATGTTGGTTTTATCGTAACGAATGTGACGATTTTCCTATGGGTGGCAAGGAGAGGGTTAAATAACAGAGAGTTTAGGACCATCAAGAGGTGTTTACTTTTTGTGGATTCCACTCGACTTTGATTTGAAAGTTATTCAACTTAATTTATACTCATAATTGATTTCAATACTCTTGAGAGCAGATTGGTCTGTAGCAGCAGCCTCTTATGGTTTTCACACTACTATGTTATGACGATCGACCCAATCAGCAAAGTCTGGTCCGCATTCGTGCACCGTCGCAAACCCGCCGGGTAGCATCGTCACAACATACCGTTCGACTAGATGCTCTGCCGTCTCAGGTCTGTGGCAAAGTCCTTTTCTCTTGAACTAAATTGGATTCTATGACACAATTGATATTAACTGGAAAGGTTCAGGGAAAAGGGCCAGTCTTGTTTTACTTGTATATATGTAAATATCATTAAACACAAATTTCATAAAGATTTGAATAATTATTATTGTCCTTCTCTTTTATCCCCTAACATCATTTGTCATTTTCATGTGGCTTTGTGTTCTTGTCCTGGAAATGATTTAAGCTGGGCTGTGCCAAGGGTCTTTTGCTGACAGGGAAACAGTTGGGTGGATTTATCTATTTGTGAGAAACATTTTTTCCTTGTAAATCATTTTTCCGTTTAAAATATAAGTTTTTTTTCTTATTATTTTGTAAACATCTGAGTGTGTATAACTTTTGTCAATGTCGATGGGTGGCTGTATCGCCGATTCAGCTAGCGGCTCGCACTCTCGCTAAACTGCCTAAACAAAGTATCATGTTATAGGCAGGAAATTGATAGATTTGTCTTGTTTTGTTTAAGCGTTTTACGGCGATTGCAACACATAAAGGTCATATCAGCACCAGTAAAAAGGAGGAAAATCAGTATTTAGTTTGAGATGGGGTGGGGGGGGGGGGGATGATAGAAGACACAGTAAGTGCCTTCCTGCCCACTATGGGAGGTCAGGAACCCCACCCAGGATTTGTGACTTGGTGTGATGCCCTAGCTGAACTTAAACAAGACAAAGGAGCTAGTAATTGACTTTAGGAGAGTGAAGGAACCAATAGAACTGACTGTTAAAGTTAAAGGACCAATTAGTCCAGCAAGTTCCTCACTATACAAATACCTTGGTGTAATTAACGATTGATTTGATGTCAGGCTCAAGTGGGATGAACACATGAAAATGATTAAATATAAGATAGTGACCCTGATAGTTTGTTCTACCTCAATGTGTCATCTTGTTTCAAATTTGGCAAAGAAATGACAAGACATCAAATCAAATAATATAGTCCAGGAAAATCTAGTTTATCTCAGTTGTGGACTGTTTGTTTGTTTTTAAGGGTTTTACGGCGCTTGCAACACATAAAGGTCATATCAGCGCCAGTAAAAAGGAAGAAAATGGGATAGTAAAAAGTTATAGAATTACAATTAAAGCACCCAAGAAAAGGTAAGTCAAAGGGGGAATTTTTTCAAATAGGAAACAGATGCAGATTCCAAGAGCACACTATCAAAGTAATCAGTTTGAGATCACCTAAAAGTCTCATACAGACACAAGCACAAGTCCCCACTAAGAGGAATACACTCAAATGTTTACAAATCATTTGTTAAAAATGAAAAGAATAACAGTACATAAACACACAGAGAGATGATTTACAAGGTAAAAAAATATCATCTCCCAAAACTATAACAATACATTCAACTGTTTCCCTCCAAGTCAAGGAACCCCGGCCAGGGTCAGCACAAAACTAAGTAATCTCATTCCAAGACAACGACAGGAAACAATTGGAAAACAGATATAAGGGGATAGAAGACACAGCAAGTACCTCCCTGTCCACTATGGGAGGTCAGGATCCCCACCCAGTATCTCAGTTGTGGACAGTGACACAGGGTATTATAGTTAGTGCTTCAGCATATAAATTCTGCACTTATATGAAACAGCTGAGTTATTATGTCAGAGGCGAAAATTAAGTAAAAGCAACGAACTAGCAAATCCAAACAATGAGATGTAAATGTACAAAAATGTTTTATTTTACGAGTAAAAAAAATGCTGAAAAATTATGTTGATAACAGAAATGAAACTTAAGACACATTGATGATGATGATGATGAACAATAATAATAATAGTAACAGTCATAAATTTACGCCACTCAATCCATATTAATATGGAAATACAACCCCCCATCCTTCCCACGAAAAAAATACAAAAAATACAGTGGTATAAGGTGATGTTGCACAAATGTCTTATATGATCACGAGATAAAGGGTTAGTGTTAGACAAATGCCAGATAAAGTAAAACTTATACTTGAGCCTAGAGATAGAGCACTGTGATGTGATTTGAACCATCGACTATACCCCCCCCCCCCCCCCAAAAAAAAAAAGTGGATCGCTCAAAGTCAGCCTGTTTCTTGGGTCCCCTTTCTTGCAATACTACTACTAGTCTCTTATTTACAATGTTTTCTAGAATAAAACTTACTGTTCCATGAAAAATATGTTAACGGTAATGATACAGATTACTGTAATTGAGATGAACAAATCGTTCATTATTTCTCATCACTCTTGTTAGTATATCTGAGTACATTGTATTTAACATTCAGAGCCTTAAAATAAAATCTTGATATTAGAAAGTGATCAAGAACGACATGTACTTTTGATAATTCTATAAGTACAAGTGGTTTAGTTCTAGTTCCTGAATATGATACACAGATGGTAAAATAGAAATAATGTTGGGAGAGGGAAGAATATAGTGCTGTTATGGTAAAAATAGTTCTGTGCAAAGATGAAAGATGATATAGGCAAGTATGAAGGCAATATGTCATCTTATGTTATCTCTCCAGTTTGATAGTGATGGGAAAGTTCATATCAGGGCTTGTTAAGGAGCGTAACAGGCTGGCTAGAGAAGAGTTTGGCGTCCGAGATAAAGCACGATATTCTAGTTCAACCAAAAAAGAAGAGGAAGTTCAAAATTTTGGACTTTATCGCTTGGTAAAAGTAAAAGTAAAAGGATGATGGACGATAAGACTCAAGACCATAGACAGATAGAATGTAAGGGGAGCAGCTCACAAAAGGAATCTTATCAGCTATTTTAATTTTATAATAATTTATCCCAAGCATCACTCGACTCGCATACAGAGTTCTTTCCTGAAAATAAAGAGCTAAAATGATTAAGCAAATTTTTAATAAGCATTTAAAGGAGATTAAAATTAAACACTAATTCTGGTTTACGGTGCAACTTGATTGAACTGGATCTATTCCCACCTTATCCCTAGACAACGTCGAAATCTCACAGAGATGTGGGTACAACATTTTTAATTCTGAGGGGATTTAGAAGTTAAAAAAAAATCTCTCATGCAAATAAAAATCATGAGCTCTCATCTGTCCACCCTCCTCATGAGAAAAGATTCGGACCAGGGTCTGGGCAAAACCATTACACATCTCTTTCAAGGAAAAAGAACAGAATCCCACAGCACAGTGAAATGGACAACAAATATTCAATGGCTCCAACAATTGGATAATACAATAAGATAGATTCGTCAACAAATACACAAAAAAGATCAAAGGGACATAAAAATTGAAAAAAAAAAGAAAAATAAAAAAGTTCTGAACAAAAAACAATACAAAATAGTGGTCATTGATGGATAATGCAAGGAATGACATTTTCATATGAGATATAGACGAAGAAATCGATATAATACACCCATTCAACAGTCATATAAGAATAAGTATGACTGGAATTGTTGAGAAACTGCACAGCATTTGATGAGCATCAATAGAGTTACAATTAGTGTATCAGATTGTATCAGGTATAATATAAAGTGGCTGATTCATTATTATCATTCCTTCAATATCATTGACACATATACATATTTTAAAAAACCAAAAAAAAACCCAACAAAATGAATAGGATAACTGAAAATTATGATGATGATCGATGATGAAAATAGCTAAAAATGTGAGCGGTCATGATGATGATGATGATGATGATGATAATTCCAACCATGACAGTCTTAAGAAAACCATCTTAAATATGATTATGATACATTGAAGTGGTAAACCGACATATTTTGGTATGGCATCCCCCCCCCCCCCCCCCCCACACCCCAAATGAAAATCAAAACTACAACAGTTAACACATCATAAATAATATAAACGAATATGTGAAATAAGTCAAGTTGAACGGCGTCAAATAAGCACAACTGTATTATAAGATATTATGAAAAATAAAAATGTTTTGTGTAAATAAGAAGGCGTTTTTATTATGTAGTCCATTTTGCGAATGCACCTCCCTTTGCTACACGTGTAAAAAAAAAAAAATTGACACGAGGTGGAGATAAAAAAGTCCACGTTTGTGAATAAAGCATATTAATCGATTACGACTATAGATAACCCTCTTAATCCACTTCCCCCCCC
>NC_088362.1:106403611-106406111 GCF_034508935.2 Berghia stephanieae | reverse complement strand
GAGAGATCAATTTGAAAATCAGACTCCGTTAACTTGCTTTCCTCCTGTCAGCTGTGCCTGCATCTGGGCAAGCATTCTCTGCATTCGTTGTATCTGGGGGATTAAAAAATAAAATACAAATTAATACAGTATAAACCAGTTTCGGTTATGATACCTTAAGTATCAGTATCAGCAACAACAACACAGACAAAAAATCAAGGACATTTACTAAGTGAATTCAAATTCTTACCTCAGCATCCTTCGCTTCCAGAAGTTTCTCTGCATCTACAACAGCCTCTATATTTGGAGCCGAATCTCGTTTCAATTTGCTGGAAGAGAAAATCAATATCAAATGAAACGATAAAATAGCTACATAATAATAATAATAATAATAATACATAAGTTAATCAATTGGTTTGCGTGTGGAAAGGGAGTGGGTCTTTTTCACATGATATTCTATTTACATAATTTTACAAGTAGGAAAAAAAAAGTAAATCTTCAAAAACCATAAGGCAAGTTTATCCCAGTATCTATAGTATTGAACGAAGAGATGCGGGTACTTCCTATTCTTTCAGATCTTTCTGTAAGACCCAGCTACTCAATTATTGCTGAGGGGATAGGGAGGGAGGGAGGGGGGGGGGGTGGGGGGGGGGGGGGGGAGGAGGCAGAAAAATTCTCTACTGCATCCGGGACTGTTATCATTGCTTGTAAGAGTAAGACGAGTACTTTACCACTGACTGAGCTACCAAGACCCCTAAGTAAGACAAAACCTAAAAACAACAAAAAACAAAAACAACCCCCCCCACAAAGACAAAAAACAAAACAAAAACAAACAAACGAACAAAAAAAAAACAATCCCTCCCCAAACCCTTTGCTAACATATGGAAAATGAGAGAGGAAGAAAGAGTAAAGAAGTGAAAGAAAAACTCATAAAAACATCATAACCAAAAAGACAAAAAAAAAAAAAAAAAAAAAACAAACAAAAAAACAAAACAAAACAAAAAACAAACAAAAACAAAAACAATAGAAAAACAAAAACAAACAATCAAAACAAATCCCAAAGAAAATACAAATAAAGAAAAAAAACCCGAAAAAAAAACAAAGAAAAAACCCCATAGCAAACAATAATAACAAAAAAATTATTATAATATATATATATATATATATTTAAAAAAAGTACCCCCCCCCCCCCCAAAAAAAAAAAAAATCAAAAAAATTCAGCTGACTTTGGGCTATTGAAAACTCACAACGGTGTAAGATAAGTATAATTAATTGGTTTCTAAAAAAATCCCGATGAAACTGACCTTCTTTCTTTTTGTGCCGAACCCATCTGTGACCGGATGTGGACAGCTCTGTAATTTTCGTAATGCACGTCAGACGTGATGTCTTTCAGATCTTGCATGTGTGTGCTGTGGAGAAAAAGGTGTCATTCCCATAAGAATAATGCAAACAATGTCATTAAAAAAAAGAAGTCTCGGGTTTGATATCTTTTTACAAGTTTGGTTGTGTGTGTGCGAGGGGGGAGGGTCATCTTAAATGATTGATATTTAGAATAGAACAATTCTGGCCAAAATGCGAGAAAAGAGGTTTCTCAAAGTAACGCAGAACTTTATGTTATGGTAAAGACTCTAGAGCTGATTAAAATTAAATCCTTAAAAAACACTAAAACCTAAACTCCATACCGTTTTGTTAAAACATCAAGTAAAGTTAGCTCAAGATCTTTAAAAAAATAATTTTTTTTTAGAGTTTCGAAAAGGACAGATCTTGACACAAACTCGTTATTAATTAGGATGATAAGAAAAAAAAATCAGACTTGAGGTGGAGCGTTGCAGGTATGGTTTAGAAGTAAAATAATTATTTGACAAAACTAAGATTTGAAACAAAAAAAAATCACTCTCTATCGGCCTTACAATGAAAGAAGAAAAAAAGGCCTCCTTCATTTTAGCCAGAAAAAAACTTACCTTATTATTCGATTTATGGATTAAGATGACCCCTCAACTTGTACCAAAAAAAAAAAAAAAAAAAATAAAAAAACAAACAAACAAACAAACCCCCCCCCCCCCCCAAAAAAAAAAAAAAAAAAGATAACAAACCCCCCCCCCCCCCCCAAAAAAAAAAATAAATAAAACAACAAAAAAACAAAAAACAAAACAAGACAAAACAAAAACAATCTTAAACATCGGAGTTCTTTGAAAATCCAATTAAAGCCATTTTGACAAGTTGTTGTCACCTTAATCCATCAGTACAGAATATAAACGTTTCTGGCCAAATGAGGAAAGGTGTTTTGTCAGTGTAGTGTAGAACAACATACCTTATAAGCATCTGTCTTAGACGAACGAAGTCACAGTGGTTGGGATTATCAACTGAAGAAATAAAAATGACCATATTATTATAGAATATTATGTGACATCTCGTGAAAAATCAATAATGACTAAAATTAGAGTTAGCCCAATAAAAAAAAATTGAGCTTTATATAGCGCAATATCCACTAAATGTGCTCAAAGCGCTTTACATGGGGTCC
>NC_088362.1:106376111-106398611 GCF_034508935.2 Berghia stephanieae | reverse complement strand
CTTACCGATCCGAAGGCGAGTGTCATACTATACAAGGCCACACAACCGCACAACTGTCAACAGTTTAGGTCCAGAACGTGTTGAAATGTGGCCATCTTAAAAAAGTGGGGATAATGATAACGGAAATTCGACCACTGTTTCTCGGCCTGGAGAATGCCCAGAGAATGCCCAGAGAATGCAGAGAATCTGATGCTACACTGCAAGGTGAAGTGTCTGGGGTCAAGGATTGGACTTGTACGAATATGTGAGCCTTCATCTCAAAACGGTATTATGTCGGGATGATTCAGACCCAAGAAAGTGAATTTAGAGATAGAATGATGAGAAATTGGACCTTAGAAGTTTTTGTAAAGCAAGAAATAGTATTTATACTCCAGCATGACGTACATGAATTAAATCCAAGTTTGATATTTGTGGCTATGAATTCAATTTCACTCATCGAGTGTATCCCGACATAATACCGCTTTGAGACGGCGGGTCACATATGGACTACAATTCACCACAACCCGATAAAATTTGGCCAGAATATTTAATAAATACAGATCGATTTACAAACGCCAACTGTTCAAAAACTCTCTATCCGGATAAGTCTCTGGTTTGAGACCTTTTGACAAGTTGGAATTCATTTTAATACGTCGGTCAATATCATAGCGTCCTATCCAAAGGATAGCAAGCGATTGCTATTGTGCGTTTAACACTATAGAAACCGGGATAAACTCCGGCTCCATGGGCTCAAGGACTTGAAGGACTACAGGCGTAAAATGAGTACCTGGCCGTTAATAGCGTATTCTGTCCGAAAAAAAAAACCCCAATGCAATATCGCCTAACAGGCGTCATGTCTCATCCTACACGTTAAGTGTCGATGTTGGCTAGGGACCCCTTGTAAACCGATTTAAGAAAGTTTAGTGGATATTGTGCTATATATTATATAAATGCTCATTTTTTTTCGGTTTGTTTTTCTAAACGCGATTTGCCTATGACATGCCGCGTGGATTGACAAACATGGACTTGAAGTGTTACTGCATGCAGCACCTCAACGTTGCCACTCGTAAGAAAAAGACATCCCCATCACCCACTTACCAATTCTCAGCATTCACCGCATCGTTGAACCCGGGAGTGTCCACAATGGTCAGTTTTAGCCGGACACCTTTCTCTTCAATCTCGATCTGTTTCTTTTCTATACTGACTGTACGCTGGATTAGGTCTGCGGTGATGATGATGACGATAAATAAATAATAATAATAATAATAATAATAATAATAATAATAATAATAATAATAATAATAATAATAATAATAATAATAATAATAATAATAATAACAAATAACAATAATAATAATAATAATAATAATAATAATAATAATAATAATAATATATATCATCATATAATCATCATCATCATCATCATCATCATCATCATCATCATCATCATCATAATAATAATAATAATAATAATAATAACAAATAACAATAATAATAATAATAATAATAATAATAACAATAACAATAACAATAATAATAATAATAATAATAATAACAATAACAATAATAATAAATAATAATAATAAATAATAATGATAATAATAATGATAATAATAATAATAATAATAATAATAATAATAATAATAATAATAATAATAATAACTACTAATACTGATACTCTTTTTACCACGGCTCCTAAAGCTGTAGTCACAATGGAATATTAAAACACACACACACACACACACACACACACACACACACACAGACAAACATGCACATACCCATACTGTAAATATAAGTATTAATATGATCTGCATTCTCGCTGATTCATCAAGCTTATTGATTCAACCCCCCACAACAGCCCTCAAGAGACCATAAACAACATCGGGCACTGCCTGTGACCAGGTACTTATTCACGCATAAGTCGAGTGCGGCTATGTGTGTAATGTCCCATACCAAAGTTGTTCAATTATAGATAGTATGCGCTTGGCTTAGGAGTTCACAACATTGCCATCCAGATGTATAACGGACCAACACACAAAACTTTGTATAACCATGATCGTTTATAGTCTGGTTAATACAATTTAGTGAGAATTACTCATAAACGCGGATGGCAAAAAACAATAACAAAGGCCTGATTGCCGTCATCTTCGTTCTATCTATACTGACAATGTAGGCAACAATGATCTTTATCCAATTAATGTTTACGTTCAACATTGCTTGACATTGTTACCAAATGGGACACAATGGCGCTGAACGTTCTCTTCGTAAATTTATGTTGTCTTTTGACATCATTTTTAGGTTGACATAACGCCGAGTGGGGTGTCGTTAGTAGTGCTCTAGGAAACAAATGATCGCATTTGTGGAACAATTGAACAGAATTCGCGATTTGTTTTGTTTTGTGGTTGTCGACTTGTCTTTTGGTGTGCTTTTTTAAAATCAGTGTCAGGCTATACGTTTACGAAGGCTACGCGCTGGGTCGCTAAAATCTCCCAAACATTGCCCGCATAACTGTTCTAAACGCAAGAGGAATCCATATCTTGCATGGTGTGGTGCAGACAGAGGGAAAGGCAGAGCATGAATGAACGAGAGAGAGAAAGAGAAAGAAAGAAAGAAAGAAAGAAAGAGAGAGAGAGAGAGAGAGAGAGAGAGATAGATAGAGAGAGAGAGAGATAGATAGATAGAGAGAATGAGAGAGAGAGATACATATCTATATAAATAGAGATAGAGATAGATACATAGATAGATAGACAGATAGATATATAAATAGATTGATAAATATATAGATAGAGAAGAGAGTGAAAAGAAAGAAAGAAAGAAAGAAAGAGAGAGAGAGAGAGAGAGAGAGAGAGAGAGAGAGAGAGAGAGAGAGAGAGAGAGAGAGAGAGATGTTGTGATGGGTGAGAAGGAGGTGGAAGTTGGTGTATTAAGAGAATTTACTCGTCTATGATAATGATGATGACGGTGCTGATGATGATTATGATGATTTTGATGATGACGAAGACGACGACGACGAAAATGACACTACTTGACAACAACTTACCATCTACACCTACGGGATCCCTATCCTTATAAAGCTCTGACAAAAAGAGGCTGTTGATGAGAGTGGATTTCCCAAGACCTGACTCGCCTACAACACAGGGGATGAAAAAATAAGAACACATCACCAAATAATCAACAAGGTATCTTCCGCCATTGTGCTTATGCTGTTTCAAAATCATTTTATTTTATCAATTGTCATAATCATTTAAAATACACGTCTCCAGTTGATGATGATGATGATAATAATAATAATAATAACGATAATGATGATGATACTACTACTACTACTACTGCTACTACTACTACTACTACTACTACTACTACTACTACTACTGCTACTACTACTACTACTACTACTGCTACTACTACTACTGCTGCTGCTGCTACTACTACTACTACTACTACTACTACTACTACTACTACTACTACTACTACTACTAGTATTACTACTACTACTAGTATTACTACTACTAGTAGTAGTTCCAAGTGGGAACTACAAAAGTATTACACCAAATTTGGTTTTGTCATTTTGTGACATTGAAAGATAACAATTACAACTGTCAACTGCATAGAGCGGCATTGTTAACATTGTTAACAACATTGTTAGTTCAGAACATAATAATGAAACTTGTTTATCCTTAGAGAGAGACCGTAAAGTCGGGAAGCCTATTAATTGGGAAAATTGGCGTCCAGAGGAAAGTGACGTTTTTAACTCTGTAATTTACTTCTTTTGCTATTTACAACAATTACTGTTTGAGCTTGACTTTAGTTTTAACCATGGCGTGCTATGGTTCTAACAGTACTATCATATCAACACTATGCTCTTTAATCAAAATTCATATATTTAGTAGAAGTCGCCTTAGACTAAATTTGACCAAAGTCTCAAAACGGTATAATTATTATGTCGGGGCGAATAGGACCACAACACGTGAATTTAAAAATGAAATAATGAGAAATGTGAACGTCAATAATTTGTTATTCAGCATAAAGAAGAGAAATTAACCCAACATTTTGTATCTGTGGCTATACATTCAATTTCCGGCACCAAATTCATCCCGACATGATACCAACGGTGGGTCACTCAATACAATGCTGTGAGAGAATATGAATGAGGAACCTTCTACTGGGGCTCAATTTAATGGCGTCCTTGCAGCAGCAGCAGCAGCTCCTAATGGTTCTCACAGTACTATGTCATGACGATCTATCCAGGACGCAAACTCATCTCCACAATCGTGAACGACCGCTAACCCTCCCGGAAGCTTCGTCACAACGCGCTGTCCAACTAGATGCTCTGCGGTTTCGGGCTCTTGACCACAACGGGTACATGTTGGAGACTCAAACCAGGCATCGATCGGTCTGAAGGCGAGTGTCACACCACTAGACCATAAAACGGCATTTGAGTTCAACCCGAGTTTCTTGCAACTGTTGATACCACATTGCCATGTCATTCAGCATCATTATAACCATGTTTGTTTTTTTGTTTCTAAGGGTTTTACGACGCTTGTAACATATTTAGGTTATATCAGCGCCAGTAAAAGGAAGAAAATGGGATAGCAAAAGGTTCTAGAATTACAATTAAAGCACCCAAGAAAAAAGTAAGACATAGGGGAACTAGGAACAAATAAGTTGTTTTTGTTTTTAAGGGTTTTACGGCGCTTGCAACACATTTAGGTTATATCAGCGCCAGTATAAAGGAAGAAAATGGGATAGTAAAAAGTTCTAGAATTACAATTAAAGCACCCCAAAAAAAGTAAGACATAGGGGAACTGGGAACAAATAGGGATCAGATGTAGATTCCAAGAGCATACATACCACCAATGCACCTAGTTTGAGATCACCTATAAGTCTCATCCAGACACAAGCACAAAATCCAACAAAGAGGAACACACTAAAATGCTTACATTATACATTAAAAATAACAAATATTATAATAATACATAACAGAGAGATGATTTACAGGGGAAAAAAATAACATCTCCCAAAACAATAACTATGCATTTGACTGTTTCCCTCTCAGCCAGGACTCCGACCAGGGCCAGGAAAAAAACCCAAGTAATCTCATTCCAAGACAAAGACATAAAGCATGTTGGAAAACAGATATAAGCAGCGGCGTAGCCTGGTCATTTAGGAGCATGGGGCTGGATTTGAGATGGGTTGCCGCATATATATATATATATATATATATATATATATATATATAATATGTATATATATATATATTATATATATATATATATAATATATATATATATATATATAAGAGAGAGAGAGAGAGAGAGAGAGAGAGAGAAATTTGATGCACTCAATTATTTTACCAAAATTTGTATGTTCTTTGTAACTTGTTCATCATGCCTGGCTAAAGATAAGCGATAGCCACTGTCAATCTGTGCACCTATGTGAAGAGTACCAACGGTTTTCAATCTAGTGGTGATATTTAAATGTAAGTTAGACTTCTGATGGTTCAATGCTCTCTGTGTTAAATTTTCAAACAGCTAAATCCACTTCTTGTCCAAGACAATTCTGTATTGCTGTTATCGCCAAACAAAATACAATTAAAAGAAAATAAACTCTTATTTTCTATTCTCACCGATAGCCAAGGAAAACGACTATACCAATCTTTATCAAATTAAATGACCGATTCTGTTTCCGTCTTTAATAGTGAGTACAAAATCGTTTGGTTGATGGGACCGAGACTTTTAATCAAAAGTTTATTTTTCCCTATTCAAAGAACTGGTATTGATAGTCAACAGATAATCAACGTGATTCATCACAATTAATAGCAATTAATTAAAATTTTAAAAAACAACACTGCACACATCAGATTAACACACTCAAGTTAAAAGGGACAATGGGGAATTCAATATCACATGCCTGACACGCCTCGAAGAGGGATGGGTAACAGGTACAACACGATTGCCATCAATGGAACAATTAGGTCATTGTGTGTGGCTGCGAGTAAGACAGCCACAATGACTCAGTTCAACGTCAAGATGCCTCTTGATGCCCACAGTCATAGCACACGGCAACGTGAAATGCATCGCCTGGTTGTACCGTGGGAATATGGCTGGAAGCCTTCTCCACCTTTAAAGCCACACGCTGTACTGATTGGTCAGGGGCACGAGTACAACTCGAGCTGTAGTAAATTCAAAGCGGTGTGATTGGTTCAAGTTTTGAGGCTCTGTAAGGGTTTTTTAACACCAGGTCAACAATGAATTTCATTGTTTGTGAAACAGAAAAATTAAAAGTGTGACTTTTTATTGTTAAATTCTTACATACTTTCAAGACAATGACGACCTGTGGCTTAGCCTTAATAGCCTTTAAGGCCCTACGCCACTGGATATAAGGGGATAGAAGACACAGCATGTACCTCTCTGCCCGCTGTGGGAGGTCAGGATCCCCACTCAGCATCATTATAACCATTTATTGCGACTTAGGAGTCATTATATATCATTCAGCTTCAATTTTCATGATTCCCATTTATTGACAAGATACGAAATAACAAAAAGCAATATCATTGTCTTACCAACAACCATGAGAGTGAAGTCAAAGCCTTTCCGGACAGCTTTCCGATGTACTTGTTCTGGGAGGGTTGCAAACCCGATGTATTCTTCCTCATCCTGAAATTAAAATAAAAAAGCGATATATGAATATAACTATTACAATGAAATATGGATTCAAAACAGCGTTTTCGGGCGTACGGTGTAAAGTCTCGTTCGACAAACTAATATCAAGCCACGATTTATACTTTTGGAAGGAAGGGGGCTAAACCGATCACAATACTACTCACTTAACTCAGGTGTGAATATATATTTTTACCAGGAAGGTGACACGATGGATCCGCATCGTATCGTTAAATTAAAGTAGCCATAAGCCCACGGAGCAAGAGTTTATTCCTGTCTCTGTGGTATTAGATTGTAACAATTGATTGATACTGTTGCTACCCTTTGGACTGGGCGTTAGTTATACATACACAGCAATGTACTTTAGGCAAGATATATGAGAACCAGCTACCCAAACATTGTTCTATGGACGGGGTTAAAACATGGATTGCATAAGGGATTGATATAAATCCCTTTGCTTGTGCATGTGATGCGCGTGTTCTACCAACTGGGGCATTTGGACCCCAACGTCACATTGTTAAGCAATGGCAAAATTATTGCTACTTTAAGCGAAGAAAAAGAATATTTTCACCGATTGCAAATTGAAAAAAAAAATCAAATTTGTTGTTCCACGCCCGCAAATACCATAATACGGTATCTATGGCTCTGCTGAAAGTTTAAAATTCTCTAAAACACGATATCCTATGAAACTTCTATCTCTGGCTAGTCCTTTTCATTACAATAATATCAAGATTTTGCCGTATTCGGTGCATCTGTTCTCACATATGTCTGTGGTCAGTGAGTCAAACCCTCTCTCTCCCAAAATTCAGTTATCTCCACTGGGACCGGAACTCACCCAATAGAGGAGTTAGTTCTAGGCTTATGGAAAAAAAAAGGATTTCCCAGATTTATTTGTATGGGTACTAATCTGAAAAAAAAACCTCATATAAAATATACTTTTATTCATTTTGGCCACAAAAATTTTTCATCACCCGTCGACTACCAAAATAATCCCCAGCTTGTAAAAAAGTCTCAGAGCCGATACTTCTTTCCAGTCTCGGCGTTGAGCCTTTTTTGGGGGACAAATTTAGGATAATTTTAATGGATTTATTGAAATAATCTGGCCAAAATAAATATAAATTGTTTTGTCGACGTATGGAAGTAATCTGTTTTTCCAGACAACAAGTGATAATATTTTTATTGACGGCGCCATTGATTGTTGGTTGTGCAGGTGGATGAACGGTCAACAGGCATCGAGCTGGGCGAATAAAAGATGAAATGATTATGACTGACCACCCAAACTGATGTCTCCAAGATAGCTAATAATGTGCTTTTGTGACAAGAGAGTTCTGTTAAACCTTACTACTGACAAAATACATTTTTCTCATTTTGGCCAGAGAAATTTTTACTTCAAATTTCAATCGGTCAATCGGTAATAATCACTATCGACTTGTCAAAAAATCTAAAACATCAGATTCCATAGAAGTCTCATGTTTGAGATTTTTGACAAGTAGAGGATCATTGTAAGTCATAGATATTAAATTAGGGTAATGTGGCCAACCACATGCTGAGGACAACTCACTTGGAATCGGCATTTCAAAGGACTTGGGGATGAATGAATAAACTGATGATTTGTGCCAGTGAATAACACTCACAAATCGCACCGCTCATGAAAGGATAAGCCACAAGAGTGAGATACAAGTCCCATTTGGGTGGACTCTCAATGATTCAGCGACTGAAGCTGGTAACAAACGCATCCAGACTTGTTTTTGTTTTTGTTTTTAGGGGTTTTACAGTGCTTACGACACTATAAGGTCATTTCATTGCTAACCAAAAAAAAAAAAAAAAAAAAAAAAGAAAAGGATAGAGGAAAAGTTGTCGGTCAGGTTAAAAGCATTAAAGAGAAACTAAGACAAAAATAATGTAAATTGAAAGAGGCATAAACTATTTCAGGTAATTGAGTGGGTTGGGTTGCATTGCAGTTCTGTGCAGCACTAATTTTCAGTTGCCCGTGAGCAACGCTACCGACTTGGAAGGCTGGTTGCTTTGGCTAACAGGCATGTATTGAAGAAAGCTTTAATAGTTATGACTGAATACGCCATGTTATACCAACTATCACGCGCGAATTCTGGTTATAAAAAGTATACGTTTGACGTCACTTTACCACTGAATAGCAATAAACAACTAGTCACCCTCTCATGTTGTAAAATGTAAGAACAGGCGACCTCCATGGTTGACACCCCCCCCCCCCAATCAACTATTATAAATAGTTGCATGACATTAATCGCCGTCGATGAAGATTTGTCTCCATTTAATACCCCCCCCCCCGCCCAATAAGAAACCAAACAAAAAAACAAACAAACAAACAAAAAAACAAACTAAGAGTAATTTGAATGCTAGATGTTGGGTCACAAGTTCGATTCTTGTCACTGAATTTTATTATATTTAACTATGTATGCATAAAATTAAAAAAAAAAATCTTTTGAACTCCTACATTCGATTAAATCCAGATATTTTCATTCCTTCTAAAATTCAAACTCTTCTTTTCATATTTGCTCTTTTTTTTTTTTGACGCCTTACTATTTCGTTGTTCTTATTTTATTTAGAAAGAAATATCCTCATATGCAAGTGAAAAACGTGAAACATCGATAGAATGGCATCAGGTCTATCTCTAGTCTAGTAGGTGTCAGGGAAAGAAATAGCGGGAACTTGAAAAGTGCAAATATTTATTCAAAACTCTTGCTGCACGTAAAATGTATAATGTGATCTTTTTCTAAGTTCGGGGTCATCGTAGACTTAATCGATAGCTCCTCCTTTACACATAAGAACCTCCGTATTGTACGTAAATGTTTTGACGCTTTGCGTTTAGGTAAAATACTCACAACATCCGTCAGACGGATATAACAGTCAAATTCACAAAACGACATGAAACCTTAACCGTTTTTAGTCTGGTTGAGATAATTTAGTGAGAACTAATCACCAAAATGGCTGTCTAAAAAAATAACGACGAGTCGAATGATGTCAAGTTCTATAGTTAGTATGCGCTTGGCTAAGGAGTTCACAACATTGCCATCCGGAAGTATAACGGACCAACGCACAAAACTGTGTGTAATCATGATCGTTTATAGTCTGGTTAATACAGTTTAGTGAGAATTACTCACAAACGCGGATGGAAAAATACAATAACAAAGGCTTGAGTGACGTCATCTTCGTTCTATCTATAGACGGACATGGTGATGATCACCGGAGTGCCTCGACGTGATATCCAATTCAAAACTGACAAATCTCGCCAGAACGCCTTTCACCGATACAGACGCCATAAAATTATTAATAAAGAATGTGTTTTTAAAAAATAGGTTTTACGGCGCTTGCAACACATTAAGGTCATCTCAGCGCCAGTAAAAAGGAAGAAAAATGGGATAGTAAAAAGTTCTAGAATTACAATTAAAGCACCCAAGAAAAAGTAAGACAAAGGGGAATTGGTTCAAATAGGAAACAGATGTAGATTCCAAGAGCACACTATCAGTGTACTTAGTTTGAGATCACCTAAAAGTCTCATCCAGACACAAGCACAGGTCCCCACTAAGAGGAATACACTCAAATGTTTACAAATCATAAATAATATGTAAACAAACATGAAACAATACATAACAGAGAGATGATTTACGAGGAAAAACAATCATCTCCCAAAACTATACATTTGACAGTTTCCCTATCAGCCAGGGCATCCGGCCTGGGCCAGACAAAACCAAATGATCTCATTCCAAGACAAAGACAGAAGGCAAATTGGAAAACAGCTATAGAGGGATAGAAGACACAGTAAGTGCCTCCCTGCCCACAATGGGAGGAAAGAATGTGTAAACTTGTGTAAAATAGCATTGTATTAAAAATAGTAGATGAGAAAATAAAAATTCAAAACAGAGCTGTAGGTAAACATTTTCTTTGATAAAAGAGTCCATTCTTTTTGTGAAAAGACCATTCCAAGCAACCACCCCCCCCCCCCCCCACTAGAAAAGAAAGCTCTCAAACAACAAAACCCCAAAATGTTCAAGACCGGATTAGACCTTTAATCTCTCCCGCATGACTTCTCAGCAGCCCGTTAACTGTACAGTGATGTGTGAGAAAAATCAACAAGACGCAAAATCCAGTTTCTATATAACTTTTAGCCATCATGACAGTTTCAGCAGGGTTACCAGATTATTTATTTAAAATGCCAAACAAGTCATACAAAATTGCTAAATCTTTTCAAGCACGGCTATTCCTGCTAAAATCTTTATCTTTTCCCGTTGATTAAGTACATTCACATAATGATAATTACATCTAATCCTGCTCGTTTAATGGAGAGGGAAATTTAGTATATTCTATATTATCATTTATTAAATTGGTTAAAATTAAGTGATCTGAAATAATATACTAAAATACCAGACCCTAAGTTCAAATCGGCCAGAGCCAATTTGTCATTACCAAACAGATTTCTAAATAACGTCTTTTTAAACTGTGGTATTAAATATGCTAAACTGGCAATCCTGTTTAGTAGCCCAATGTTATGTTTGGATTTAATATTTGATAAAGAGGATTTTTAGCATTGCCTTGGTGAACCAGAAAATGACCCCAAACCACTAAATGAAAAGCCACAAACGTGCCTTGAATATGTTATATATATATATATTTTAAATATATATTTTAAGAAGAAAGCCGCACAGAGCAGAGATTTATCACGGTTTCAGGGACGTGAAACTGATAATGACACTAAAGTTAGCGACTCTACTCTGGATGAAAGTACCAAAAGATAATATTCAAGTTTCGATGATTTCTGTGTTCTATTTTTGTTTCTTGCTTTGTGGTCTAGTAGCATGTCATTCTGTTTGTGACATACGTATTTAGGTCCAGGGTTTGAATCCAACTCTGGGCGACGTCGAGTTGAGTCCCCAGAAAAGGGTGTTTGTCCGCAGTTACTCACCATCAGAAGTGAGTAGATAACTAGTAAAAGCGTTATCTCTGTAAAAGAAAATAGCAAAAAGATTGCCTTACAGGCAATTTCTGTTAAGTCCTTTCTGTTAAGTGTTTCTGTTGGCTTGGGGCAGCTTGTAAAAACATTTTAAAGTGAAAATTGCCTATGTTTACGTGAATGCTAAACTATGTTTAAGTGGATACTAACTGCGCTATGTTTAAGTGACTACTGAGCTATGTTTAAATGAATATTGCGCTATATTTAAGTGGATATGCGCTATGTTTAAGTGCATACTACGCCATGTTTAAGTGAATACTGCACCATGTGTACGTGAATACTGCGCTAGGTAACAGCTAACGTTTTATTTCTGCCTCGCCTCGCAAATTCATTTTCTGAAAATCTTACACGAGTGCTTTTCAACTTTTTCTGCTGACGTGTCCGACAGATTCCATTCACAGATTGCTCGGTGATGATGTCCTATGACAGAAACACAGAAATGGATGATACTGAGAACATTAATTTATAAACGCTCCACTCAAAACTTAATCTTTAAATTTAAATATTTAACGAAATCCAAACAGCAACGTACAGGATATTTCTCAGTCTTTGTGATGATGTGACTAATCACTCATTATGTTATTGTTATGCTACTGGCAAAATTGATGCTTCTACCTGCTGATAACTTAACCTTTTGTCGCTATGACTGGCCAACTATTATACCGTACTCTGGAAAAAAACCCCCACATATATAAACATTTGGCCAGAAAACTCGTCCTTCAAATATCGATCGATATAAATGACCCTCATCTTGGCAAGAACTCTCAAATTCGGGACTTCGGCGGAGTGAATATTAAGTTAAGCGTTTTGGGAGATTTTTTTTCTTATGAATCATTTCTCTGTTATGCATTTTATTATTTTTGTTTTACACACACACATACACAGACACACACACACACACACACACATTATATATATATATATATATATATATATATATATATATATATATATATATATATATATATAATGATTTGTAAACATTTGAGTGTGCTCCTTTTAGTGGGACCTTTGCTTGTGTCAGGACGAGACATTTAGGTGATCTCAAACTAAGTACCCTGATTGTGTGCACTTAGAATTTACATCTATTCCCTTTGTATTCCTTTTTTCTTGAGTACTATAATTGTAATTCTAGTACTTTTGACTTTCCCATTTTGTTCCTTTTTACTGGTGCTGATATGACCTAAATATGTTTGCAAGCGCCGTAAACCCTAAAAAACAAAACAAACAAATAACCCCAAAAGACCCATAAACCTACTTTTGAATAATGTTTAACACAATCTTCTTTAATCTTAAATACCACGCAAATGGGAGATATTCCCAAAGCATGAATTTGACGCCATACTATATTATTTACGGGCCTATGGAATGTAAATGTATGTTGTAAGACACACAAAAGTATGTATTGTTGTGTTTAGCCATTTACCTTTGGGTTGAGAGTAACGGTTCGGATCCTCATACTTCCCTTATAATGTTAAAAAATATTATAAGGCAGTCATTCGGGGTCATTAGGCACATAGAGCAGGAGTGTATCCCGGTTCTACAGCACTTACTACCCATTGGATAAGACGATTCTCTATTGCACAGAACTTTCAGCGAGATCTATTAGACCCAGCTATCTAATCACTGCTGAGTGGACAGGGAGACCGAACTTTAAAATAGAGCACTCCCTTTTGAAAAAAATAAATCATTTGTTTAACGTTTGCCCGTTGGTTTGGGACCAGGTGCACATTTAGCAAGGCTGATAACCGGGCCCAACTTCGAACTTTCTTTCGACTTGTTGAAATGGAGAGTTGATTGTGTTGATTGGAGAGCACAACAATGAAACCGTGACAATTTTTGGGTTATCAGGTGTGCTTGTGACATTTTTTGGATCAGACAAGACTATAACAGTGAAATAATTCATGATAAAAATTCAATGACAAAAGCAACCTAAATATTTTGAATTTTAAAAAGCAATATATCTACAAATTCACCCAGAATTCTTAATCTGGGTTGCGTTTTAATTGGTGGTTAAAACGGAAAGCAATTAAAAGTACAGCTCCGTTGATATTTTCTGGAACACAATTTTGATCGCATTCCCCCTCCCTCTCCCCCTCCCCCCGAATGAATAAAGCCGACGATTTTGATAAACAAGCGTTTTTTTTTGTTGTTTTTTTAAAGAGTGAAATAATAATATAACATTATATTTGGTAATTGGCACACACACACACACACACACACACACACACACACAGAGAGAGAGAGAGAGAGAGAGAGAGAGAGAGAGAGAGAGAGAGAGAGAGAGAGAGATGTGACCTACTGCCTGAAATCGTCATTATGTCGGGCAATTAGTAAGCTAAAACTTGTCTTTTTTGTCAAATTATGAAATTTGCTTAAGGTTTAAAGAAGCTTCTAAAAGTGAAAAATAAAATAAAAACAAAACAAAAACAAAACAAAACAAAAAAGAAAAAAAAAGACAAAACATCCTAAAATCTCGCATTCCTGATCATTTTAAAGTTTAAATCACTTTGATGCATCAGGCTCACCCCGTCAAAACGCTGTTTTGAGACAATAAGTCACAGATTTAATGTATCCAAAGTTTTTTCCCCACCACCTCCATCCATCCATATCCGATATAACTATTCCCATCTACGGTAGGCTTCCATTCATTGGATACATATCCATTAAACTATCCATTTATCAAATCCACAAAGCGTTTGGGCATTTATTCAACTTATAGATAGTATGAAGTTAACGTCACTCATGTCTTCATTATAATTTTTTTTGCCATCTGCGTTTATGAGTAATTATTCTCACTAAACTGTATTAACCAGATCATAAAGGTTCAAGGTTACACATAGTTTGTGTGTTGGTCCGTTATTACTTCCGGATGGCAATATTGTGAGCTTCTTAGCCAAGCGCATACTATCTATATTTCCTTTTATCACCCTTTTACTACCTTTTTTAAAATTTTATTTAATAAACTTTCTGTCCATCCCATGACATTCAGCATGACGTCAAGCGCATCAAGATACTTTAACACGCTTGAGTGCACACACACTTTCACGGCGGTCGAGCAAGAACGGATATCCCCGCCTTTTAAAACAAAATGTGGACACAACGTTGACTCCCATTTGATCAACTTTCGCTTGATTTTGGGATATAGATAGTCATATTTACAATAAGGCAGGACAATTTAAAAATATTTATTATGTATCTCATAACACTTAAAATCGATGATGGTAAGAATAACAGACAAACAAATCATAGATAATTGAATAAATCAACAACATATTATAATATGATATATTTATCTTTTTTCGCCCACGTGGATGTAAATTTGAGATTTAAAAAAAAGAGATAGTGGTGATTTTAGTCTATTTATGTATTTTATTTTGAGTCGTGATGGCCATAAAGTTGGAATTCGATATAAAGACTTCTGTGCGTATATATATATATATATATATATATATATATATATATATATATATATATATATATATATATATATATAAACATTTGAAAGATAATTAAGATTGTTTGAATTCTACAACGTTGTTATCGAGCATTGCTCTCATCTGATGAGAGCGACGCTCGATAACAATGTTGTAGAAGTCAAACAATCTTAATTATCTTTCAAATGTTTATAAATAGCTCCTTTTATCCAAAAGTTGAGCACTATTATTTCATGGTTTTTGTTTATATATATATATATATATATATATATATATATATATATATATATCAAGGACATCTATACGGAGGGGACCTTGATATATATATATATATATATATATATATATATATATATATATTATTTAAAATATTTACCACAATGTTTGGGACAGTCTACATCAATGTTTCAGGCTTAATTTGCCATCGTCAGTCCTGACGATGGCAAATTAAGCCTGAAACATTGATGTAGACTGTCCCAAACATTGTGGTAAATATTTTAAATAATAATTCGCTCCATTACTACATGTCGAGCACTTTTCGTACCATATTTGTATCAAACACGATTCAATATATATATATATATATATATATATATATATATATATATATATATATATATATGTGCTCACATATCATGACATGTAACTTTCGCTAAATCTAAATTGCATCCGCCTACCTAATTTCTGTTGGATAAAAAGAGTACGTAATATTAAATGACAATGAACATAAAAGTGCTCGAAAGTGACATAACAGAGATTTGAAAAAGTGTCCACAGATTATCATATGTTTTCCCCTGCGATTTATTTACATGTTACACACAAACACACTTCAAATCCGTGATGTTCCCCGATGTGAGGCCATTACATGGTTGTCTAATTATATAACCAACCCCCTTTTAATCTTATCGGTTTGTCGGTAGCAAATACACATCAAATGATCTTGTCGTCTTGATCCTCCGTGTTTTGGCGTAAATGATTAGCTTTCTTTTTTCTAATGATATGCAGTGACATAACATAAAATTAAAGATTCGTATTTGGATATGTTATGAAAGCCGTTTAGTAGTACATACATATATCGGTAGAATGGTATATTAAACTAAATTAAATTGAGCTTTATATAGCGCAATATCCACTAAATGTCCTCAAAGCGCTTTACAAGGGGTCCCTGGTCAACAGCAACATTTAACATGTAGGACGAGACATGACGCCTGTTAGGCGATATTACAATTTTTCGGACAAAGACAACGTTGTTAACGGCCAGGTACTCATTTTACACCTGAGTACGGTGAGAAAATGTGAGTAAAGAACCTTTTCCAAGGACTCAACTATGCGCCGAGCGCGAGGCTCGAACCCAGGACCTTCCGATCCGAAAGCGAGTGTCATACCACTAGACCACATAGCCGCACATGGGATATGGGCCTCATGGCAATACAGACCCAAAATAGAAACATACAGTTTTAGATTGGGAGTGCGACTCAACACCTAAAAATATTTTCCGAGCAGTGTTACGATGATCTTTAAAAGATAAATAGGGACGAGGAATCAAAATTGTTCTGTTCAGCCTATGTCATAATTTTGCCCACGAGCACCGATTTACTGGCAGCTCTAAAAATTATAAAACTATTTTTTTCAGATTGATATACGTGTAACTTGCAAGCCTTTTTAAAATTACGGATAATTCTATCACCGGTTGACTCAAATGGCGATTGTGATAATTTGCTGCGGAATAATGTTCGGTCATTTGATGTTGGGAATCGCCATCTGGCCACCCTGTTGCCAGATTCATTTGCGCCCATCTACGGTACTCGACTATCTGACCGATTTTGATGTGTTGATGGGCCAAAAGATTCGTCTCGATTATGTTAAATTACACAATACACAAGTATAACAACTGAAATAGACGATATATATATATATATATATATATATATATATATATATATATATATATATATATAGAGAGAGAGAGAGAGAGAGAGAATTAATCCATAAGAAATACAGAAAGACAAGATGCTGGAGAGAATATTATTATCCTCTTACGATTAACAAATTCAAACACAGTAAAATGATGTAACGTTATTCACTCACGTCACGTCACGTCACGTCACGTCACGGTAGAGAAATCGGGTTAAGCCTTTGCTCGTTTAGGCTTGAGAATATTATGTATCCACTTACACCTGGTTTGGGGTCATGAGGTGAGGTCAATTGGGTTCAGTGGTCTGATGTCACGCGCCCGGCAACGGCGGCCATCTTGGTTCTAAACAAAGAAAATCATTACTTTTTATTCTTCGTGCTGGCTAGAACTTTTCATTCCCTTTTCATATGCCTTGTGATAAGAGTGTGTAAAAGTCAAAACATGATCAAATTGACGGGTTTTTCCCCCTCTGGATACGCGTTTAAGCTCGCCGGAGAAATAGTTCATACTGCGTCCGCCAATGTTCCGATAGTTTAGAGCCAGTGTTACTAAGTTACCATACATCATTAGGAAGGAAGTGACGTTACGACTGTTGAAGACAATTGGGGTAAAATAAAAATAAGGTATGTCCAGCTTCTACCTTGTTTTAAACAATTTCAAGACAACTTCACCCAGGAAATCTAATACAGCGCATTGGCTACGATATTATAGATAGTATGCGCTTGGCTAAGGAGCTCACAACATTGCCATCCGGAAGTATAACGGAGCAACACACAAAAATTTGTGTAACCTTGGACGTTTATAGTCTGGATAATACAGTTTAGTGAGTATTACTCATAAACGCGGATGGCAAAAAACAATAACAAAGACCAGAGTGACGTCATCTTCGTTCTATCTATATGAAATTGAAGAAACAGTCTCCAACCATCAAGTCAGACCTGTGACTGGTTTTGATAAAAGACTGGAAAATGACTGGCTGAAAGAAAAACGGATAGATGACAGGACGAAAATTGTATTGGGTAGATAATGTTATATGACGAAAATAATATAAGCTGCGAAAGAGTCGAAGGAACGATTTAACGAAAAGTTAGATGGATTAGATGGACCTATCTAGCTACACAGCTAGACAGACTTGTAGATGGATATATAGATTAATGAATTGATGGATGGATCCAATCATTGCTAGGGGGCCAGAATGGTCAGAATAAATCACGAAATAACCACGGACCGATATTGGTCCCCGTTTCTTGTGGAGCGAGTGCTCTAGCACTGAGGTATTGAAACCCGATCATCATCACTGAGTAAGATCTTTACAACGTTGTCAAAACAACCTTTATTGCGAATAACTAACGTTGATTCATGAGACATCAACAAAGTATCGTGTTGTATAGATAGTGTGCGCTTGGCTAAGAAGCTCACAACATTGCCATCCGGAAGTATAACGGAGCAACACACAAAACTTTGTGTAACCATGAACTTTTATAGTCTGGTTCATACAATTTAGTGAGAAGTACTCGTAAACGTGGAAGGAAAAAAAAAAAAAAAAACCCCACAAAAAAACAGCCAATAACAAAGACCCGAGTGACGTCATCTTCGTTCTCTCTATAACTTACCTTGTACCGAGCTGGCGTATATTTCATTCTCCGCGTCAAGCGACGCCGAAGAAGAGGTGTCGCCGGGATAAAACCGGGCTCGGAGCTCCTACTTTTAAGAGGGCTCGGGCTGGACGGTGGGGATTCGTCGTCATCCAGGGGAAGTGGTTCCAACGGTGGTAATGGTTGATGTTGTTGATTATATGGTGGTTGCTGTTGCTGCTGCTGCTGCTGCTGCTGTTGTTGTTGTTGTTGCTGTTGTTGTTGTTGCTGTGGTTGATGTTGCTTTTGTGGCGTAGATTGTAACGAAGACGTCGGGTCTAATCTCCGATGGAGGTGATTTTGTTGTATTTCTTGTGAGTGCCGACGTGGCGAGTGTTGAGATTGTGGTTGTGAGTATTGGAGATTGACATTTTGATATATTTCTTGGTTGTTGTTGTTACTGTGACTATTGATTAGAGGGCTTGAATTCTCGTAAATTGTCTGGTGAGGCTGGCTTCCTTTTACTTTAGTTTGACCCATTATTGACTGTGTCTGAGAGGTTGGAGTCTCATAAAAATTGCTTTGTTGTTGTTGTTGTTGTTGTTGTTGTTGTTTCAATTGTTGCTGTTGTTGTTGTTGCTGTTGACGTATGTACTTTTGTGCGTGAGTTAAAGGAGTGCGGGGAGTCCCGTTGCTGCGATGAAGGTTGCCGTTTTCCATTCTAGACATTATTCCAAAGAAAATCACATGATGCTACGAGCCATCATTTCAAAAGTATTTGAAAAAAATAACAGTGTATTGATAATCCACAAGAAGTGTAAAGGAATTTCTATCCAGATAATGAGAAATGAAATAATCCGCTGTGTTCTTCTTCTTATATTTATTATAATCTCAGTGTTATTCTGTTAATCAAATTTCAAAGATATTAAAGGTAACAACAGATATAACATTTCGGTGTAATTGTTAAGTTTGATAATCGGGTATTTGGGTACAGGCCGACGTGTGTGTATTTGTAGGTCTGATAACCGAAACCAATCATGGGCTTGATTCAACATTGTTGTCATGCAACCGCAATTTTTATCTTAGATCTATTGGTGCTATTAGAAAGTTTCTTCATATTAATACTACTAAACTTATTGTTGTCTATGATTTTTAGTCGCCTTGATTATTGCAATAACTTGCTCTATGATTGTGTTAATAATGCCATTGATCGACTGCAAAAGATACAGAACAAATCAGCTCGACTGGTAACGTTAAAAAACCAGTATATAAGACTTAGGTCGGCCGAACCTTGAGAGAGAGAGAGAGAGAGAGAGAGAGAGAGAGAGAGAGAGAGAGAGAGAGAGAGAGAGAGAGAGAGAGAGAGAGAGAGAGAGAGAGAGGGAGAGAGATCGACTGAGAGAGATAGACAGAGAGATAGACACAGAGAGAGAGAGAGAGAGAGAGAGAGAGAGAGAGAGAGAGAGAGGGAGAGAGAGAGAGAGAGCATTTTATGGGAGATTATTTTGTTTTTATGGCGCTTGCAACACATTAAGGTCATATCAGCGCCAGTAAAAAGGAAGAAAATGGGATAGTCAAAAGTTCGAGAATTACAATTAAAGTACCCAAGAAAAAGTAAGACAAAGGGGAATTGGTTCAAATAGGGAACAGATAAAGATTCCAAGAGCACACTATCAGTGTACTTATTTTGAGATTCACCTAAATGTCTCATCCTGACACAAGCAAAGGTCCCACTAAGAGGAACACACTCACATTTTTACAAATCAAGACAAAAAATAAATAAAATCTCCCTAAACGCCAACTATACATTTGACTCTTTCCCTCCCAGCCAGGGCCAGGACAAAACCAAGTAATCGCATTCCAAGACAAAGACAGAAACCATGTTGGAAAACAGATATGTAGGAGGATAGAAGACACAGTTCAGGAACAGTGTACTTTGACTAGCTAAGAGCTGTTTACACAAGATTGGCAGGGGTAGAGGAGTCTTTTTTTTTTTTTTTTGGGGGGGGGGGGGGGGGGGGCAAAATCATATATGTCAAATGCATGGTGGGCAAGGAACATTGCTTTGTTTATCTTCACTGAACGCTACTTTTGGCGTAGTAATACAACTTTCATATATATATATATATATATATATATATATATATATATATATATATATATATATTATATATAAGAGAGAGAAGCAATATTTCGCCTTATGGTATTTTACAATCTTTAATCTTGCACGCCAAAAAAAAAAAACAAAACAAAAAAAAAAAAACAAAAAAAGAACAAAAAAAGACGCTTGTTAAACGTATCTAAACCCATCTTCTCAATGACCTCTTGTTGAAATTCAACGATAAGAGTCAAACATCGACGTGAACTGATTATTTCATTTACTCTCATATAATTCATAGTGGACAACTTTTTATAACATTTACATTTTCGTCTTCCATCCGACCACCCATCAAAGTCAAGCATTTTAAAAAGAATATCAATCGATTACATCTTATTCAATCTTTATCCTATGTCAATACTGATGTAGTCTGAAAAAAAAACGTTTTAAAAATTTTGGCCAGAAAGTTCTTCCTTCAAACATGAATCAATTAAAATGACTCTAATCTAGTAAAAAAAATCAACCCTGAGATTTTAAGTCAGTCCCGGGTTTGAGAGATTTTGACAAGACGATGATCATCTTAATTGATCGATTCGTGAAGTATGAGTTGGCTCAGAAGTTTACGGTAGAACACCAAGTGACTTAAGACACCAGGCTCGTCGTGTGGATGGAGTGTGACATAACAATCAAATAAAGGATGTGTCCCAAAGATCGAGGAAGAACGATGGTCGTTTCTAAAGGTAAAAAACAAAACACAAAACAAACACTAAACGACATGAAGGGGTCTATCGGTTCAACAAAGTCGTTCAAACACAAACCAACCACTCGGGGCAAATCTGACAAAACACAATTATTTTTCGTTAACTGTCGTACTCCTGAAAAAAATGTATTTAGAAAATTTGGCCAGAAAACTCGTCCTTCTTCTAAATCGATCGATTTAAACGATCCTCATCTTGGCAAACATTCTCAAACCTGGAACTTCGCGGAGTCCCAGGTTTGAGAGTTTTTGCCAAGATGAGGGTTACTTAAATCGATCGTTATTTGAAGGACGAGTTTTCTGGCCAAATTTTTAAATACATGTTTTTTCCAGAGTACCACAGTTAACTTGTTATTACTTCATAATAATATTATGTGACCCATCGCGTCAATATGGTGTCGGAATGAACTATCTACATAGATGAGAAAAATGTGATTGTATAGGCAAAATGGTTAATATGTGATGAAATAAAATCGAGATTTTTACAGCATATGTAGATATTCTTTTGTTTCAAGACTCTAAGAGCTTTACATCTTAAAAAGAAAAAAAAACGTTTCCAAAATAAATAATGATAAACTACGAATTGATGCGTCGACGTGTACATATTATATGCAGGTCTGACATCCGAACCCAATTATCGGCCTAGTTTATCATTGTTGTAATGGACAATATTTTGTATCATTTTTTTAGATGTCCATTACAACAATGAGCCCATGAGGAATTGGGTTATCAGACCTGCAAAAAACTGCACGTGGGATGCGCCGAAATTTGGAAAAAGAAAAACAAAGCAATAACAAAAAAAAAAAAAAAAACAAAAACAAAAAAACCCACAAAAAACAAACAAACAAACAAACAAAACAAACCAAAATCAAAGAACAAAACCAAACCCAAAACCGAATAAAACAGACAAAAAAAATAGAAAAAGAAAAAGAAAGAAAAAAGAAATATAAAAAACAAAACAAAACAACAAACAACCCCCCCCCCCAAAAAAAAAACAAACCCCAAAACCCCCCCCCCCCCTCAAAAAAAAAACAACAAAAAAACAAAAAAAAAACCTTCCTCCTTCCAAAACAAAACAAAAACAAATAAAA
>NC_088362.1:106358611-106368611 GCF_034508935.2 Berghia stephanieae | reverse complement strand
ATGTTGACGGTCCTGAAAGCTCAGAAAAGCACTCGGTTCATACGCGAAGGGACCAGCATCAATCCCTGGTCTAGTTGAGATTCTCTTCCTAACCCCTCTGTCTAACCATTAGAGATTGGGTAGCTGCTTCTGTAAGACCCGACTATCGTCCTATCCAAAAGCAAGAAGACTAAATTGCTATTATCCGTTCAACGATACCGAAACCGGGATAAACTCTGATCACTGGGCCTTATGATGGGCCTTCGCACTAATACCCCAGATTTGATTTGGACACAAACATTCGTAGTTGGTCATTATTTATTTTGGTAATGTAATTAGATATATTTAAGATGTAAAAAGCGCTCAAAGTCTTCGAACAAAGGAATTCATGTGCTATTTAAATGTTCATTTATTGCATCATATTTCTCGAAAACAATACCAGCCTTGTGAGGCTATGTGGTCTAGTGGTATGACACTCGCTTTCGGATCGGAAGGTCCTGGGTTCGAGCCTCGCTCGGCGCATAGTTGAGTCCTTGGATAAGACTCTTTACTCACATTCAGCGTTGTCTTTGTCCGACAAGAAGGAAAAAGATAAATACAGAGTAATGTTACTGTCTCTGCGAAGCGTGAATAATTCCAGGCCCGCTGTCTTAGAGGTCGTAATCTCTGTCATCAGACAAACTGGACACAATGGCATTATCAGCACCGTATCGACACGGATGACTGAGTTTTGGAGTTGACCCAGGGTCACTTGGTGGGTAGTAATTTCCCGTGGGGATAAGTTTTGTTTTGAACGATTTAATGAAGATTTTAATCAACAATGGCAGCAGTTGACGAAGGACAAAGCCCGAAACGTAATGGGGATAGATATATGGACTATTGTTGACTACGTAAAGAGGTCATTTAGTCAGTGGTAAATTCTATTATGGGCTGGTTTGTCTTGAACTGCTAATTTATATATCATCAGGGACATGTAAATGATAAACAAGATTAGCCTTATTTATTATCTATATTATATTCACAGGACAGAGACACAACCTCTAGAGGATGCATCACGAATTTCAACTCGCCTGCACTGGAAAATATTATTGTAATTTTTTTTTCAAATTGCTGACAATTCTGGTGTAGTAGGGAACGGGGGTGATGCCAGCATGGCAAAGACATGGGACAACCCCCACCCCAACACCCTACCTTTCAAAATTAATATCTCTCAATATTTTTAAACAAAACGAAACGAAATTTGTGAACAAAATAGGACATGGAGAAGGGGCGTCAATGATGCAAACATGTATCACTACCTCATCATCATCAAGTGGTGCCGGATATGAGACAGAGATTGGCCATCGTGGCTCTCCATTTCTGAATATTCTCTGAGCGTCTGTTTCATAATTTATTCTCCAGTTCCAGATCGGAGACCTGTGACATAGCCTGTTCGTTGTCTATCTCTAGTTCCAGATCGGAGACCTGTGACATAGCCTGTTCGTTGTCTCTCTCTGCTTCTTTTCCCATCAAGTGTCCATTACAAGACCCCACCACCATCTCTCTCTCTCTCTCTCTCTCTCTCTCTCTCTCTCTCTCTCTCTCAACATTGCCCTTTCTGTATATTATGACCGATGAATTTCAAATGTCTTTCTCTTATGGTTCTAATAAGCGTCTGAACAGGATTGTCAGTACAAAAATACCCCCCACAAACAGTTGACCAATATATTTTGTAATCATCTTGAAGCCCAATTTTCAGTTCTGCCAAGAAAACATTTCTTTTTCAAACGTGCAACGTGTTATGCCATGGCACTGGTTGCTAGGACATAACCCGAACAAGTCAGGAGTTGACCGAACCTCCTCGAGTTGCTTGTGTATCTGAACTCCTCGACCACCCACACAGGGGGTTCGAACCATCGCTATATAAAGCGATGCACGAGGATGCTTAAACTCTTCGCAGACAATAGCGTTCTTTTCAGGACAATAGATAGTAAAGCAGATGCACATGAACTCCAAAAGAGATCTTCATTCCCTCCAAACGTGGTCAGATGAAGTTCGATCCATCAAAATGCTATATCGTGTCAATATGAAACAAGAAAGAGCTTTATAATCACAATTACACAATGCACGATCATCCTCTACGACATGTTGACTCCATAAAATGCCTCGGAGTCATCTCAATAAGAAACTACAGTCATCATCATCCCATCCATCGTGGCTTGTGCTCTTGAGCACGTTGCCGGTCAACTGTCTCCACGAATCACGATCCTCTGCGGTGCGCATGAAATCTGTGTTGCTTTTAAAGTCACATTTGGCCATTCTTAGGTTATTTAGATAAACTACAGTAGCAAACCCTATATAGAACACATCACATAAAGGCAAGTAGGATGCTGGGTTTTCTCAAATGAAACATAAACCAATGCCCAAGAAGAATTAAAGCCCAGACATACACAGCACTTATCAGGCCAATATTAGAATATGCCAGTGTTTTGTGTGATCCCTACACCAAAAAAGGACATAGACAAGATTGAAAAAGTACAAAGAGCAGCTGCAAGATTCGCAATCGAATGCAAAACCAGAGACCCGGGTTGTGTGACGTCCTCCTTCCAATTACTTGAATGGAAACCATTGAAAAAAAAAACGGCGCAAGGTATCCCGTATTGTTACCTTACACAAAGCCATCAACGACCCAACGCAGCACCCATCATCATCCAAATACTATATAAAAAGCAAATCAGATAGGTACGCTACACGATGATACACTGCATCACAATACATACAACCGTTTACAAGAACAGACACATACAAACAGCTTTTCCCCACGAACAATAAATGACTGGAACCGGACATAACGAACGTTGAATGCTTGGAAACTTTCAAATCAGTTTTCAATGCATTCGCTCGTCAAAGTAATCTGCGACTGTTCCTTGTTTTGATTGGACTGTAAATGAACATTTGCAGTGATGAGCCATTGGGCCTTTTGCAAATACAAGGCATTGAAGATTGAAGATCGATGTTTTCTATCTACTCTGTGGCAAGTTGCTTGCCTAACGCTTGTATGTATTTGAATTTCTTGTCCTGAGTTTGGAACTAGACTGGCTAAGTTTTGAACATATTCTGAAGGATGATTCAATTTTGCGACGAGTGATAAAGACATCCCAATGCAAAAGGATGTTATTCTAATTCGTGACTTCACAACTTCAATGACGTTTGTGCGCTTGCGTTTATTGACTTTGGTTCGCCTCAAGTCATCCCCCCCCCCTCATCCTCTCTTTTTTTCATTTCGTTTTCGCTCACTTAAAAAGGAAGGGATTGTCAGCAACAGCAAAGTGGAGGCTTAAAAATCATCCTGTGATGTTGGTCAAAAAAATAAATTACGACCTGCTGTGATTGGGATTCGTTTCATTCGCAATTTTTGGCTGGCGATGAAATATTTACTAAGGAACGTGTAATCCAACATGTTCATTACCAACTCAGCTTACACTAGAATGACAGGGTGACACAGCTCGTTAGTTAACTGGCTCTTGTTTCAATTACTCCACAGAGTCAATCGAATTTGCCATCGTCGGTAATTTATCATTCCCTTGAAATCTAAAAGTTCAAAGTTTATGCTTATCGTTCTTTTCAACATGTTGTGGATCATTAAAAAACCCCCCGAGGATTGTAGCTGATGCGAAGATTCTTTCATTGTCAAAGAATTCAACGGGTTCAGATTTTTTTAAATGCTGTTGTTTTTAAACTGATTAATGTTCGAGGTTGTGAAATAACTTGGCAAAGTGAAGATTTATGCCTTGAAAAGAACCACGAATACGCTCTTCCTCTTCCCATAATTTTTTTTTATTTTTGCACCATACACCGTCCGATATCGTAAACATCTCATTGTCACCTAACCAGCCTACAATATAGACGGGAATTCCTCGAGAAGTCTACACATCACTTAAAAACTATGACACTGTTTATCGATGTTGTGCGACTTATCACATGGGAAGTACACATATTCTAATTAACTGATCAAGTGATATGTACGTGATAAGGCGCAAGGCTTGGACCACGAAAAGTATGAGGCTATTCAAATACACAAAATCTGATCGCGGAACCTACCTCTTGATTGATCTCAATCAATGATAAGTAAGTTTGTAATCATTAAAAAAAAAAAAACAAGTAGAAGATTTAGCGTGAGTTGAGATGAATTATAATTCTACCAGGGTAATTCTACAGGAAAAATAGCGGTCTTTGAGTATAAGGCGAGTGATACCAACTGAGTTACCAAGACTTCCAACAAACCATCATAAAACATTGACAACAAGGAGAGTGATACCAACTGAGTTACCAAGACTTCCAACAAACCATCATAAAACATTGACAACAAGGAGAGTGATACCAACTGAGTTACCAAGACTTCCAACAAACCATCATAAAACATTGACAACAAGGAGAGTGATACCAACTGAGTTACCAAGACTTCCAACAAACCATCATAAAACATTGACAACAAGGCGAGTGATACCAACTGAGTTACCAAGACTTCCAACAAACCATCATAAAACATTGATAACAAGGCGAGTGATACCAACTGAGTTACCAAGACTTCCAACAAACCATCATAAAACATTGACAACAAGGAGAGAATACCAACTGAGTTACCAAGACTTCCAACCAACCATCATAAAACATTGACAACAAGGCAAGTGATACCAACTGAGTTACCAAGACTTCCAACAAACCATCATAAAACATTGACAACATCGGACCCTTTCTTTTTACATTATTACTTTAAATTTAACATCAAATTGACGCTCCAATGGCTGGTACTCACGCTGTTCTAATTTCATTTACAAAGGAAAGGCTAAGTAGAAAGTTGTCTTTATACAAACATACTATACGTTTTATGGACGCGAATTGTATATGAAAGTAAATGACCTATAACAGGTAACTTTTATGAGCAAAAACGATGGTCTCGCATCAAGGAAACAACTGAACTAGGTAAACTAGATTACAGAAAAATATGAGGGTAAACAACAAATTATTGCAACACATGATAAAATGTGGTTGCCCCGACTTAAACATGAACGAGACAAGCAGACTAATTAATTCTGTTAAAAAGACGTTACTAGAAAGTCAATAATAATAACTAATATAACTGATGATGGTAACAGTAAAAGCAACAATACTACTACTACTACTACTACTATTACTACTACTACTACTACTACTACTACTACTACTACTACTACTACTACTACTACTACTACTACTACCACCACTACTACTATCACAACTACTACTATCAAACCACACTGCTATAACAACCTACTACTACTACTACTACTACTACTACTACTACTACTACTACTACTACTACTACTACTACCACCACAACTACTACTACTACTACCACCACAACTACTACTACTACTACTACTACTACTACTACTACTACTACTACTACTACCACCACCACCACCACTACTACTATCACAACTACTACTACTACTACTACTACTACTACTACTACTACTACTACTACTACTACTACTACTACCACAACTACTACTACTACAACTACTACTACTAGTTACAAGCATGGATTTATAATATTCTTGAATAATTTTTTCTCATCTTGACATTTAATTTCTGAATACGAAGTGTCGGATCTATACCATTAATATACAAATATGTCATGGCACCAACTGAGGAAGAAGACCCAGAACCGAGAGTGTATGAAGATCACTATTCTAGCCCTATGTCCCAACTGATACCAAGAGGGTTCCAAAGTAAGTCAGTCTTGCATCTCTCCGATGCCAACACAGCTTGGTCCGTTGATATTTCTATCGTCTACATATATCTTTTTTTCTTTTCTTTCGGGGTCTGTTCTTTAACTCTCTCCTTCCAAGCTATTTTTAGCATTCCCCCCGAAAATCCATTCCCACTCAACGCCAAAAATAGACTTTTCTTATTCAAACAAACAGTAACAAGTGAGCTCTACAACACAGTGTTTAGTATTTATAGCTGCAATCAACGCATTTCTTTACATTTTGTGATGTACAAGAGGAATCAGAATGAGAAAAAATTGTCGGTTGCATCGTAACGAATGTGACGATATTTCTATGGTTGGTAAGGAGAGGGTTAAACGTGAAAAGGGAACCTTTTGATATCGAGATAAAGCTAGAGGTACCTACATGAGCCAATAACCCCAGGAATGCCAAAGGTCGAAAGTGTGTTTTGTAGTTTTGCCATCTTTCGTCTGAGTCACATGAACTCATTTTATTTTTGTTTCCATGTTAAAGACTCCGACATGTTTTAGAACATGACCAAGCCATGTCGACATTGAAAAGATACAAGACGGGACATACTAGACTTAATCCTCTTGGTCCCTGGTTTGGACATGATAGGTTGTATCGCGAATACAACAAAAATGACACAACCCCCCCCCCCCCCCACGTATTATGTGCTTACATTGGTTTTTATTCGGTTACTTTTACCAGTGATTTTCTGTAAGTATTATGTACAATTGTGTGTTTTCGGAAATAATTGCGATGTCAATGCTCTCGTTATTTTTATATCAATCTGGAAAAACATGCATGACCAGTGCCCGACAAAGCAAGACAGGGACATCCAGAAAAAGTCATCCCCCCCCGCTCCCCCACACACACACAAAGTACGTGACCGGGTACCGAACCGACGTCCCCGAGGTTAAATTCTGATGCTTATTTTAAAATTATTTTTGATATATATTATATATATATATATATATATATATATATATATATATATATATATATATATTATATATGAACATTTTCATTATAATTATTATTGGTATTAAAATGTTTATAAATAGCTCCTTTTATCAAAAAGTTGAGCACTATTATTTCATGGTTTTTGATTTTATTATATATATATATAATATATATATATATATATATATATATATATATATATATATATATATATATATATGCAATAATCTGCAATTTTAGGAGACCAAAGTCTGATTGACAATTAAATTTGACGTTCCCTAACGTTATGCATCACAACAAGATCTTACATACAGGAATCGAAGGGGACATCGCGAAAGGGTTCATCTCTGTCACTTTGATGTTATCTCATTTATTATTCCCTGTAATATTTATTTTGGGTAAATGCACACGTATTGTGAAAACAAAAAAATCATCATTCAACACGTTGGGAAGGATTTTATGATGAAAGCGAAAAAAAAAAATCCAGCATACATATTATCATAAGAATAAAATACGAAATTATATTATGTTAATATTAAATAAGATGACAAAATGGTCGGCGAACGGAACTTTTGTCATGCACAAATGAAGATCCTAGATCCCCCTTGAACCATGTGATGTATTTACAAGTCTGACAGTCCAAATGGTTATAGTCTAATTGTTGTAATGGAAATACTCTCAAACCAACGCCAATTATATAGATAGTTCGAAGATGACGTCACTCAGGTCTCTGTTATTGTTTTTTGCCATCCGCGTTTATGAGTAATGTCTAATTGTTGTAATGGAAATACTCTCAAACCAACGCCAATTATATAGATAGTTCGAAGATGACGTCACTCAGGTCTCTGTTATTGTTTTTTGCCATCCGCGTTTATGAGTAATGTCTAATTGTTGTAATGGAAATACTCTCAAACCAACGCCAATTATATAGATAGTTCGAAGATGACGTCACTCAGGTCTCTGTTATTGTTTTTTGCCATCCGCGTTTATGAGTAATGTCTAATTGTTGTAATGGAAATACTCTCAAACCAACGCCAATTATATAGATAGTTCGAAGATGACGTCACTCAGGTCTTTGTTATTGTTTTTTGCCATCCGCGTTTATGAGTAATGTCTAATTGTTGTAATGACAATACTCTCAAACCAACGCCAATTATATAGATAGTTCGAAGATGACGTCACTCAGGTCTTTGTTATTGTTTGCTCACTGAACTGTATTAAACCGACTATAACCGTTCATGGATACACACAGTTTTGTGTGTTGGTCCGTTATACTTCCGGATGGCAATGTTATGAGCTTCTTAGCCAAGCGCATACTATCTATATACAGGTCTAGTCTATATTACAACGATGTTTCTAAGTGCCCACTACTCCCCATTTCACAACTGAGCATTGCGACAAATGTGCGTAAAGAGCCTTTTCCAAGAACTCGATTTATTGCCACCCATAGCTGGACTCAAACCTTCGACCTACATATCCATAGACCATACCACTAGACCCCAAGCCACACAAATACGTTAGGGATTACAGAACGAAAGGGGTAAATCAAATATTTGAATCCAGATAATGAATAACAATATTTACATTTCGATTAAAAGGTCAGCATTCCCCACAAGGATACAAACTTTGACTAATTAATGTAATGCAAACAACCAACACTGATGTAAAAAATAGCCTAGCCATGTTCTATCCGCACTCCGTAGCATTTTTAATTCAGAAAAGTGAGTGGAGCAGGCACTTATGTTGGTAACAACAAGATATGAAGTGAATAGAAAAGTGCCAGAAGACAATAGAGAATAAAAATTTTTTCGCGGCGGTGGTGGGGTTTGAACCTGCGACCTTATTGGTACGACAACTCCGCCTGGCAGGTGAGAGCGTGGCTCTACCGTGTGAGCTATCCACGAACACAAAAATATTCGTTTCAAACTCAAAGTCATTACTAGATCCCTCTCTCACCCACTTCTTGAGACCGCCGATTCGTTCGTACACCACCATCGCGAATAATTTTGACCAGCAGTTAAGCTTAATAGCCAATATTCTCAACACAAACATATAACATAGAAACGATTGAGACATTGAGTATGCTCCGGTGTATGGGGTGAATTTTTAATTCAGAAAAGTGAGTGGAGCAGGCACTTATGTTGGTAACAACAAGATATGAAGTGAATAGAAAAGTGCCAGAAGACAATAGAGAAAAAAATTTTTTATTCGCTATTGTCTTCTGGCACTTTTCTACTCACTTCATATCTTGTTGTTACCAACATAAGTGCCTGCTCCACTCACTTTTCTGAATTAAAAATTCACCCCATACACCGGAGCATACTCAATGTCTCAATCGTTTCTATGTTATATGTTTGTGTTGAGAATATTGGCTATTAAGCTTAACTGCTGGTCAAAATTATTCGCGATGGTGGTGTACGAACGAATCGGCGGTCTCAAGAAGTGGGTGAGAGAGGATCTAGTAATGACTTTGAGTTTGAAACGAATATTTTTGTGTTCGTGGATAGCTCACACGGTAGAGCCACGCTCTCACCTGCCAGCGGAGTTGTCGTACCAATAAGTCGCAGGTTCAAACCCCACCACCGCCGCGAAAAAAATTTTTATTCTCTATTGTCTTCTGGCACTTTTCTATTCACTTCATATCTTGTTGTTACCAACATAAGTGCCTGCTCCACTCACTTTTCTGAATTAAAAATTCACCCCATACACCGGAGCATACTCAATGTCTCAATCGTTTCTATGTTATATGTTTGTGTTGAGAATATTGGCTATTAAGCTTAACTGCTGGTCAAAATTATTCGCGATGGTGGTGTACGAACGAATCGGCGGTCTCAAGAAGTGGGTGAGAGAGGGATCTAGTAATGACTTTGAGTTTGAAACGAATATTTTTGTGTTCGTGGATAGCTCACACGGTAGAGCCACGCTCTCACCTGCCAGGCGGAGTTGTCGTACCAATAAGGTCGCAGGTTCAAACCCCACCACCGCCGCGAAAAAATTTTTATTCTCTATTGTCTTCTGGCACTTTTCTATTCACTTCATATCTTGTTGTTACCAACATAAGTGCCTGCTCCACTCACTTTTCTGAATTAAAAATTCACCCCATACACCGGAGCATACTCAATGTCTCAATCGTTTCTATGTTATATGTTTGTGTTGAGAATATTGGCTATTAAGCTTAACTGCTGGTCAAAATATTCGCGATGGTGGTGTACGAACGAATCGGCGGTCTCAAGAAGTGGGTGAGAGAGGGATCTAGTAATGACTTTGAGTTTGAAACGAATATTTTTGTGTTCGTGGATAGC
>NC_088362.1:106328611-106353611 GCF_034508935.2 Berghia stephanieae | reverse complement strand
AGCGAGTGTCATACCACTAGACCACATAGCCGCACTTATTACTGAAGGACGAGTTTACTGGCCAAAATTTAAATTTTTAAAAAGTGACACACCGTTTCAAAACAGTATTATGACGGAGTTAACCCAGGGACTAGAAATACAAAGTAAGTTCATCATTCTTGAAACCAGAAAAATTCTTGCTATTTTGCCGACGTTCAAGGAAGACAGGGGGTCTCGACAGAATTCAGTCGGTAGAGCACTCGCTTCACACGCAAAGGGACCGAGATCGATCCCGGGTGAACTCGAGATTTTTTTTCTGACCCTACTGTCCACCCAGCAGTGATTGGGTAGCTGGATCTGTTTGATCTGGCGGAAAGTACTTAGCGATAGACTAGCGTCCTATCAAAAGGGTGGCAAGAAATTGCTAATGTCCGTTTCAAACTATATAAACCGGGATAAACTCTGGCTCCACGGGCCTAGTGGCTCTGAAGGAAGACTTCAAGGAAGACAGTTCTAATTTTCATGCAGGTGATATGTCAATGGAGCTGCTGGAAGCTTGAAGAAATAAATAACAATGTAAAATTGAATGTAAGCTTCAATTTAAAATACAAAAAAAACGGATATAATGGACGTTTCGGGTTTCCTCTTTATCGACAAAACAGGATGAATGAAACATCACAGACGAATGAAATAATTTTGTTTATTCATCTTAACAAAGCCACTATCGCATTATCTCATTCGTCTGTAGTGCTTCATTCATCCTGTTTTGTCGATAAAGGGAAAACCCGAACCGTCCATTCTATCTGTTTTCGTATTTTTAAATCGAAGCTTACATCCAACTCCACATTGTTATTCATACAGGAGATATAAATATTACTTACCAGAAAATAAAGGGTAAATCCCAAACTGACAGGGTAAATCACCGAGGTAAATCAAGGGATAAAGGGAAGACGTCGGGGTAATAAAGAGAGGATTAAGCCAAGCACGTCAAAAAAAAAAAATAAAAAAAAATAAGATGCATTTTCATTATAGGGAATGAGATTAGTGGAAGAGTAGCGTCCCTTGATTGGACGTCACCCATAGTCTGTGACGTCACCGGCGGAAAAGTTATTAGAGAGAGAACGTCATGTTGGTTGTGCGCATGCGTCTCTCGTCCTCGCTTCCGGTGAAAGCGGCTTGAGACACTTCAAAACCAAAGTGACGTTCTCTCTGTAAGGTGACGTCCAATCAAGGGACGCTACTCTTCCGCTAAGCTCATTCCCTATAGAAAGGATGTAAATAAAATGCACTTAACAAATCATGTGACCAGTCGTCTCAAAACGGTATTATATTATTTCAGGATGAATCCGATGCTTATAATAAAATTCTAAGTTTCTTTTATAAATTTTGAAATTTTAAAAATGTGGGTTTCCGATTGCTCAGTAGGTAAAGCACTCGCTTCACACGCAAAGGGATCGAAATCGATCCAAAGCCAAGTCGGGATTTTTATTATTTTTCTGACGCCTCTTTCCACCCAGCAGTGAGCTAGCTCTGTTAAATCTGGCGGGAAGTACTTTCTGATTAGGCCAACGTCCTGTCCAAAGGGTAGCAAGTAATTGCTATTATCCGTTTCACGCTAGAGAAACCGGGACAAATTCCAGCTTTATGAGCCTAATCTAATGGCACTGAACGATTACTTAAATTTTTTTTTTTGTTGATTTAAAATAAATGCCGCCATTGAGGACAGTGTGTTTTGGTCCGGTGACTCAGCGTTGTGGTGTCTTGTGTCTTGGCACTTTATACACTTTACCCCACTCGGCTCAAGCGTGAATGAGTACCTGTCTACAGGCAGTGACGGGTATTGTTAGAGTACTAATACAAATAAATGACGTATAGATAGTAGTATGCGCTTGGGCTAAGAAGCTCATAACATTGCCATCCGGAAGTATAACGGACCAACACACAAAACTATGTGTAACCATGAACTCTTATAGTCTGGATAATAAAGTTTAGTTAGAATTACTCATAAACGCAGATGGCAAAAAACAATAACAAAGACCAAAGTGACGTCATCTTCATTTTATCCATAATAAGCGACTGGTAGGTCCTGTTGAAATGGAAAAAATAATGGTTTCATATGGCCAGCTAGGCGAATGAATGAAACGTGAAGCGCATTTAGCATGGTGTTAATCCGGGACAACTAAAATTTATCTATTTCTTTATATCATTTTAATTCATTTTGTTTCTTCAACTTCAATGATCTTAAATTTCCAATATTTCCTGACTCCTCATCTCAATTTTCTTTCTTCAACCTATTCCGCCGACACAATACCAGACAGAAGGAATGCGGCAGATGTCATACAACTTTTTCTTGCCCCCCCCCCCCCCTCTCTCTCTCTCTCTCTCTCTCTCTCTCTCTCTCTGTGTTTGTGTGTGTGTGTGTCTCATATTAAACCTCAATGAGCGTATTTTTCAGCTCCCCCTCCCCTCTCTCTATTTCTCTCTCTCTCTCTCTCTCTCTCTCTCTCTCTCTCTCTCTCTCTCTCTCTCTCGTTGTGTCTCTCTATAACTCAAGTTAACCACAAATATAATAAGCTATTAGTACTTATGTTCAAAAAGCTTCCAGCTTTGAAGTTCAATCGGTCCATGGGGTTGATTGTTTAAAATCTATGATTCATCAGTTTTCACTTTTTAAAGTTGATTTTGAGTAGAAAAAAAAAGAGGGTAAAGGTATTTTAACTCATAATTTATAATATCAATTATCTTTTATATATGATATTTATTTTTAACTCTCCTCTCTCTCCCCCCCCCCCACCCACACACACACATACCCCTGTGTGATAGGATAGCTGTTTCCGGCATCTCGCGGAAAGCACTTTACGATAGACAGGCGTCCTTTCAACGAGGTACCAAGCAATTGCTATTGTCCGTCTAATGCTTCAGAAACCGGGATAAACTCCAGACTCCATGGGCCTTATGGTTCTAAAGCATCATACCCCCCCCCCATCCTGTGTCTATCTAATAGAACCTTTGAAGTGTAAATAATTCTAGTTGCTTTTAAGTGGGTGTACATTCCTTTGTTTGTAATCGATATGAAAATAATGTGGGTTTGTCTGTGTGTGCGTTTGTTTGTTTATATTGTATACTGGAACGTTTGATCATAGGTTGGATGGAATGTTAGGAGGGTATTAAATGAGATAAGAATTTATCTGTGTTTGTGTGTGTGTGTGTGTGTGTGTGTGTGTGTTTGTGTGTGTGTTAGTGGAGAATTTGTAAGGGTGTGTGTGGGTTTGTGGGGATTGTCTGTGTGTATGGATAATGTTATGTGTATGTTTTATTAAAAGAAGGTGTCTGATTTTAATGTCGTCATTGAAGTTTGATGTGTTTGGAATGTGGTAAAATTAATATTAATATTGTTGGTTTTGGTGGTGATAAAAGTGTTGATGGTAAGTTTTAAGTTTTTTGATACGGGGTTAACATTATTGATGATGAATGTGATGGTAGTAGTGGTGATGATGATGATGATGATGATGATGATGATGATGATGATGATGATGATGATGATGATGATGATGATGATAATTAAAATGATGATGATGATGATGATGATGATAGTGATGATGATGATGATGATGATGATGATGATGATGATGATGATGATGATGATAATGACATAGGCGATGAAAATGATGATGCAGGAGAAGAAGAATTAGCTTTTTATATTTTGTTCACGGAAAAAAAAAATTCCATCATCTTCTCTCATGCAGCAGATATTAATAAAGACACATAACTTTTGAGCCAAAAGTGTTTCATCGTAATCTGTTTTTTTAATTATCGGCCCCGTATTCTTCATTGTTGTCAAGCTCGAATGTTAAATAATGACATGCTTCACTTACTTCAATTGAAATATAATTTTATAGGAATACTCCTGAGTAACTAAAAACAAGCAGTATAGATGTATGGGGGTGGGGTGCGTGTGTGAAATGGCTACTCCTTTAAAAAAATAATAGTATTAACAATTGGACTCAATAGTCTGATGTCACGCCCAGCAACGGCGACCATCGTGGTTCTAAACAAAGAAAATCGCTACTTTTTATTCTTCATGCTGGCTAGAACTTTGGGTGTCTTGTGATCAGAATGTGTAAAAGTCAAAACATGATCAGATTTATAATGTTTTTATTCTCCTCTGGATACGCTTTAAGGCTCGTCGGAGAAATATTTCATAAGGGCGTCCCCATTGTTCCGATAGTTTAGAGCCAGTTGCTAAGTTACCATGCGTCATTACGAGCGAAGTGACGTTGCGACTGTTGAAACGTATTCTCGATTGAATTTCTAAAATGAAATCAGATATTTAAAGTATTGTCGCCTTTTGTTCTTCTGCATGGCTATAAAAATCCAATTGTGTGGCTATATGGTCTTGTGTTATGACACTCGCTTTCGGATCGGAAGGTCCTGGGTTCGAGCCTTGCTCGGCGCATAGTTGAGTCCTTGGAAAATGCTCTTTACTCATATTCTCTTATCTTACTCAGGTGTAAAATGAGTTCTTGGACGTTAACAGCTTTATCTCTGTCGGAAAAAAAAAGTAAAATCGCCTAGCAGGCATCTTGTCTCGTTCTATATTATGTTACGTGTTGCTGTTGGCCAGGGACCCTTTGTAAAGCGCTTTGAGCACGTTTAGTGGATATTGCGCTATCTAAATGTTCTACTTAAAAAAAAAAACAAAAAAAAAATACTTATGAAATTAAATGAGAAAATACATAATGATCTTAAAGACAATGTTCTTTTCATAAATTTTAATAATTTATCTTCATCATTGGACGCATTGGGATCAAATCGTCAAGAAATGAAGGCTGACTTTGTCCCACGTTTAACAACGCCAAATTTTGACGGATACATTCATTTAACCCTGTCTGCCAAGGAAAACGAAATTGTTTTAACCCTCTGTCGTCGCCTGTGACACCCAGCAGAGCGTCATGGCTCATTTAATACCAACATCACAGGACAACCCTCTTTGTCGCATCCATCATACTGCCTTCCTATACTATAAACTAAACTATTTCATTGCCTTGGCATATAACACACACACACACACACACACACACGCAGACATGCAAACACATACACACACACACACACTCAAACAAACACACAACCAATTCACATCCGTTCAATAAACTTCATAAAAAATACTTAAAGGCAAGAAGAATTTGAAAGAAAAAAAAAGTTAATTTTCTATAACAATACAAGATTTAAAAACTAAGATCCGTACAAATACACACTTAGTTCATAAAGTGTTCACCGTTGACACAAGGGGCGAGATGACCAAATGGAAAAGCATTGCACATGTAAGCTGATTCCCCAGGGTCGACTCAAACCCCCCCCCCCCCACTGTCGCTATCTCATTGTGCGGCTATGTGGTCTAGTGGTATGACACTCGCTTTCGGATCGGAAGGTCCCGGGTTCGATCCTCGTGCTCGGCGCATAGTTGAGTCCTTTCTCTCACCGTACTCAGGTGTAAAACGAATACCTGGTCGTTAACCAGCGGTGTGTTTGTCCGAAAATTTGTAATATCGCTTACCGGTGGCATGTCCCGTCGTACATGTTAAATGTTGCTGTTGACCCCTTGTAAAGCGCTTTGAGCACATTTAGTGGATATTGCGCTATATAAAGCTCAATTTTAAGCTCAATTCATCTCTTTTTTTCTCCATGAACAAGAAATTAAGCCCTTTTTCTTCCCTTTGTAGAGCTGTATTCGTTGCTTTCACCTGGGATATTTTTATAGATTTCCCCGTAGGACGATTGGTGGGAATATTCGTCTCTATTTTTTTATTTATTTTTATTCATTAAAGGTCTCTTCCCCTTCCCAAATCTCCCATCCCATTCTATAGATAGTATGAAGTTGACTTCACTCAGGTCTTTGTTATTGCTTTTTGCCATCCGCGTTTATGAGTCATTCTCACTAAACTGTATTCACCAGACTATAAACGTTCAAGGTTACACACACAGTTTTGTGTGTTGGTTCGTTATGCTTCCGGATGGCAATGTTGTGAACTTCTTAGCAAAGCGCACACTATCTATAGATACAAAGAAGATGACGTCACTCGGGTGTTTGTTTTTGTTTTTTGCCATCTTCGTTTATGAGTAATTCTCACTAAACTGCATTCACCAGACTATAAACGTTTAAGGTTACACACACCGTTTTGTGTGTTGGTCCGTTATGCTTCCGGATGGCAATGTTGTGAACTTCTTAGCCAAGCGCACACTATCTATAGATATAATGAAGATGACGTCACTCGGGTGTTTGTTTTTGTTTTTTTGCCATCCACGTTTATGAGTACTTCTCACTAAACTGTATTAACCAGACTAAAAAAAGTTCATGGTTACACAGAGTTTTGTGTGTTAGTCCGTTATACTTCCGGATGGCAATGTTGCGAGTTTCTTACTATCTAAATGTTAACCATGTTCACGTAAACAGCCACAAGGACAATAACAATAACATTCGAGGATACACAATCTCTCTCTCTCTCTCTCTCTCTGCGTCTCTCTCGCGGGCGCGCGCTCTCTCTTTTCAGGGGACATTACCAAAACTAGCCTGTGAATGTTGTGGCATTATTCACAGTTCCGTCCCTTTGACTGGGGCTCGTGTGGCTTGAAGATAATTTCTTAAAAATACGATTCGCCTTCCCATTTTACTGTGTGAATGAATGCATTTTGATTAAAAAGTGCCTGAGATCCTTTGTGGATATCAATGCTAATAGCGGCATGACTTGTGTTGTTGTTGTTGTTGTTGTTGATGATGATGATGATGATGATGATGATGATGATGATGATGATGATGATGATGATGGTGATGATGATGGTGAGATGATGATGATGATGATGATGATGATTGATGATGATGGTGATGATGATGATGATGATGATGATGATGATGATGATGATGATGGTGATGATGATGATGATGATGATGATGATGATTATGATGATGATGATACTGATGATGATGATGATGATGATAATGGTGATGATGATGATGATGATGTTGATGATACTGATGATGATTATGATGATGATGATGATGATGTTGATGATACTGATGATGATGATGATGATGATGATGGTGATGATGATGATGATGACGATGGAGGGAACTCATCCCGGCGTGCAGTAACAAACCGATACAATAGTAAAAATTACATACTGAAATAGAACAAAGGACAGTGTAGCCTATTTCGATTTACCGTAAGTATTGAATAAAATGGAATATATTATTATTTGCTTTAAAAAAAAACGGAACGAAATATTTAAGTACTAGAAACATTTTGGGCCAAACCATTCCTCACCCAACAACAAAAACAATTCTAACGGTAAAACTTAAGAGTAGGATAAAAAAAAACAAACAAAAAAACAAACAAACAAACAAAAAAAACAAAAAAACAAAAACAACAAAAACAAAAAACAACCCCCCCCCCCCCCCCAAAAACAGGGCAGAAGATGTCTTTAATTTTTTCACAATCGTTTCCCTGGACAAGAAGTGATTAGACAGCCGCTCCTATAACCATTACCACTTTTAATAGGGCAGTGGAGTCGTGACGTCACTTATTCTACTCTTCCGGTTCCAAACTCCGTGGAAGTGTGTATGTAATCAGTCCTTTGGAGGACTAATAATGAACGGGTTCCGTATTGAATCATAAGACGTCATAACTATTTCAGTAGCGGGATGCTCTTGGAAGATTCTTAGGATTACAGGAAGTATAGGAGACAGAGGAGGGGTGATCTCTATAGACGATCAGCATATAATTAGGATAGAAAATAAGATGCCATCACTCTAAAAACCAGAATATGATATACACAACGTATGTAACCAGTCCTCCGGGAGAGTGGTTTTACACTTCCAATGAGATTGGAACCCGTGTTATTATTTTTTTTTACATTACATTTTTGTTCCGTATTGTTTTTTGTTATTGACTGGGGAAAGATTTTGAGCCCGAAATGTTCTATGCTATGTAATTAGTTCCTTTTTTTTTTTTGGAGCTGTTATGTTAATTTTTGTTGATTCCTCTTTCCAGTCAACAGCTAAAAGCTGTTTCGCATTCACATAACCTGTGTTACAGCGCAGTGCGCTTCACAGTGATTCATTTCTTATCCCAGCAGGACATATTATGATCCATGGATCATTCCAGTCTTTTCTTGGAATACGAAGCTTAAGACAAATTTTCCCTTGGAGATGAATAAAGGGAAATTAAATCATTTTTATTTATTTTTATTTCTAGTTCAATCGTCTGTTTGGTGTCATTTATTTTTACAGTACTCTTGTAGTACTCTAAAACTACCGCCACTGCCTATAGTCAGGTATTCATTAACACCTGGGTCGAATGGGGTAATGTGGGTACGGTGTTATATCCATAGAGACAAGCCGGTCGAGCCAAGAAAAATTCAATCATTGTCCCCTACTCGACTACTGAACACGCTCAACATTGTTTGTAAAATTACCAAATGATAGTATTATTATAATTATTATTTGATATAGCGCAAGTATCCACGAATAGTGCTCAAAGGTGCTTTACATTAGTTTTTTTTGGTATCACATAAGTTCATTCATTCGGCTACAAAATCACCACAACAGTCACACACACATATCTTGTTCGAAGTTCACATAGAATCACGAAAAGCAGAATGAAAAAGATCGGTTTTTAGATGCCGTTTGAAGACTGATAGACTTTCACATTGTCATTATTACAATACGCTTCAACAGTCGTAACGTCACTTCCCTCGTAATGACGCATGGTAACTTAGTAACTGGCTCTAAACTATCGGAACAATGGCGGACGCCCTTATGAAATATACATTTCTCCGACGAGCATAAAAACGTATCCAGAGGAAAAAAAAACCCATTATAAATCTGATCATGTTTTGACTTTTACACATTCTGATTACAAGACATGAAAAGTTCTAGCCAGCATGAAGAATAAAAAGTACCGATTTTCTTTGTATAGAACCACGATTGCCGCCGTTGCTGGGCGACATGACATCAGACTATTGAATCCTATTGCTAGTATCCGTTTAACGCTATAGAAGCCTGGACACACTCCTGCTCCATGGACATTATTATAGCTCAAGGGGACTACTTTTTTTCTCTATGGATAGAATGAAGTTGACGTCACTCAGGTCTTTGTTATTGTTTTTTTTCCATCCACGTTTGTGAGTAATTCTCACTAAACCGTATTAACCAGACTATAAACGTTTAAGGTTACTCATAGTTTTGTATGTTGGTCCGTTATACTTCCGGGTGGCAATGTTGTGAGCTTCTTAGCCAATCGCACACTATCTATAAAAACCACAGTAAATTATGATATTATATTAATCTGCCATATGAAGGGGGTGGGGTGGACGAGTGTTTGACATTGCACTGCACAGAAAACTTGAGGTGTTCTGTGCTCGAGCACCGCTGTAGGTATTTCATTTTTTTGGCACCTCATTTGCCCTTCGGACAACATGGGCAATTTCTGTTGATATCAGAATTGTTGTTGTTCTATTTTTTTGGGCGTGCATGGGCGATGCCATTTTGATGCCGTGTAAAACAAAGAAACAAACAGAAAAAAAAAGACAAAAGGAAAAAAAAAGAAAAAAAGAAGAAGAAGAAGAAGAAGAAGAAGGAGGAGGAGGAGGAGGAGGAGGAGGAGGAGGAGGGGAGAAAAAGGATGAGGATGGCGTGATATAATGCAATACTCCATTCAAATCACTCTCTCACTTCATCTCCCCACATTCTAAATATTCAATTTGTTTCCTAACACAATGACTATGCAAAACGACAATGATTATGACAGTAAATTATTTTACAAGGCAAATAGAAAAAGGGTCCCACTATTGACCTACAAGACGACGCAACTGTAAAGATCATCTGTTTTTTTTCCGCTAAGTTAAAAAAAAAATATAATGACAGATTAATAAAATCTATATTTGGCAACACTTTCATGGATTTTTCTTTTTACCTGGACAAAGGTGGGTGGGAGTGAAGACAAGAAAGTAAGTTAGTTCCATAGATTCTAATTCTGTTCTTTGAGTTAAGAACCATATTGGCGTTTGGCCTTGGGGTATCTAGTTCGTGCCAAGCTTTAAATTGCTGCCAGATGGGGTAGGTAGCATGGTGTGTCCGTTTATTTCAAGGCGGTGTACCACGCCAGAATGACTCTATCGCCAAAAAGACTCTGGAGTTAGCCTCGCGGCCGCGAGACTGACTCTAGAGTATGCCTCGCGTACGCCAATTTAACTCTAGAGTCTTTTTGGCGATAGAGTCATTCTGGCGTGCTACACCGAAACTACCGTGTTAGCACTAGGTTTTTAAATTATTTTTTTTTGGAAATGCTGTGAATTCATCTCTTACTTTGTGAAGCTGTTGTTTTGTACTTTTTTTTAAATTAAAAAAAATATTTTGTCGTTAATAAGGAAAAGTCAAATTTTAGGATGGTTTCATAAAAAGACTCTAAGAGTTAAATTGGAGTACGCCAGTCGGACTCTATAGTTAGCCTCGCGGCCGCGAGACTAACTATAGAGTGTCCCTCGCGTACGCCAATTTAACTCTAGAGTCTTTTTTTTGGTAGAGTCATTCTGGCGTGCTACACACCGGACATGGCAATGGGGATAACTTGTTTAACCAGTTTACTGCCGTACAGTGAAAAGACACGTATTTAAAAATTTGACCAGAAAACTCATCCTTCATATTGATCGATTTAACGCTCTCCTTACCGGTCATTTTCATTATTTTCCCAAAATGACAGGCTTACCCAGCAGAAAAATAGATATTTTAAACACAAACAAGCTCTCTACAAAACAACTTTATGTTCTTATTTATTAAACAAAGATCAATTTTCAAAGTTTCTAATGTACAAAATAAATCTGAATAAGAAAAAATGTATATTGTGTCGTAACAAATGTGACGATTTCGCTGTAGGTGGTAAGGAGAGGGTTGAATGAGCCTCATTTTGCCAAAAACTCACAAGCTTGGACTCCACGGAGGTCCAAATAAATATTTGAAATTCTCCCTGGCTATTCAATATAAGGGTAAGATTTCATCTTGGTCTATCTAGAAAATAAAAGCCGAAATAACAACGGAATTGACGTCACTCAGCTCTTTGTTATTGTTTTTAGTCAACCATTTTTATGAGTAGTTCTCACTAAATTGTATTCATCAGACTATAAACGTTTAAGGTTACACATTGTTTTGTGTGTTGGTAGGTTATGAGTTTTTACTACTACTACTACTACTACTACTAATACTACTACTACTACTACTACTACTACTACTATTACTACTACTACTACTACTACTACTACTACTACTACTACTACTACTACTACTACTATTACTACTACTACTACTACTACTACTACTACTACTACTACTACTACTACTACTACTAATAATAATAACAATAATAATAATAATAATAATAATAATAATAATAATAGTAATAATAATAATAATAATAATAATAATAATAATAATAATATAATAATAATAATAATAATAATAATAATAATAATAATAATAATAATAATAATAATAATAATAATAATAATAATAATAATAATAATAATTTCATCTTTTAGACATAATACGAGAAACTACATTCATTCATCCCAATGGAGTATTAAAGATTCATTAAAATCTAGCTATTTACATCGACAGGTCAACTTTCAGAATCTAATTCACCCCGCCTGACATAACACCGTTATGAGAAGATGTGCCAAATCAAATTTTGCCATTGATGCAGATGCTCGTTTGGTTTTTTTTTTGACCGAGCAGTCTCGTATTATCACAGGTAGACGGATGGACTTGGTCGTAATGAATAGCATCATTAACTAAACTGTTTAATTTGAAGGCGAGTCGATGAGCAATTTTCCGACCGGATTTGTTTGGAGTACTGGATAAATATTATTATCTCTGGTACCCACCTAAGGAGTTGGTCTCAACCAGTAAATCATTGACATTGTAATGGGTTTTTTTCTTCTACGCAGTATGGTGGCGTAATAAATTTGATAAGATATACTTTATTCATCCAAAAAAAAAAAAAAAAATGGAAATTCGTTTACTACGTCTGGATCAAATTGCTTGTTCACATGACACATCTGTCACCGACATTTCGTCTCAGAACGCTTTAACTCACTCAATCCTGGAGATTTTTGCTACTTTTCAAAATTGGAGAAAAAAAATGTATAAAAAATGAGCATGTGTAACAGATCTAAAAACGTTAGCTTTGATACTACGTCTATAATTAATTGTCTCAGAAAAATGTAATAAATAGGCATGGGGTAAGAGTAACCCGCGTAAACTACGGATATAGTCGGTGTTAGGGTTGAGTGAGTTAATATCGGGATGAACAGGGTGCTAAGATTGATTTTGACTCTTCAATATAAATACAAACTGGAACCAAATTTTATATTTATACTATATTTCTTAAAATTTAACTTTTAGCACCTTAGTGACCTCAACATAGTACCGTTTTGATATGGTAGTTCACATGATTTTCTACATCTCTAATAAAACATGAGTTTGTCCCAGTGAACATGTTTGGGAAAGAGAGAGAGATGGGTTAGAGGAGAGAGAGAGAGAGAGAGAGAGAGAGAGAGAGAGAGAGAGAGAGAGAGAGAGAGAGAGCAGATAAGAATTGTCTCCCTTACAAGTCAGGTGTATCAAGGTTATTGGGTCCAGATATGTGTTTTTTTAACAGTGGTGCCAGAATCCAACGTACTTGTTAATTGAATGGATGAGAGCTACTGGCAAATCGGCGTAAAATAGCAACGATAATCACGGAGTCGTTTGAAAATAGAAAATAGAGCAGGTCTATTTTTATCTAACAATTCGAACGCTTACCAGGTTTGCCTGCTGGAACCCACACGGGAAAGAATGTGTAACTTAAATTATATAATGACTTGGCTAAATTGGCTAATCGTCCTTGTAGTTCTGTATAGTTATCAACAAACAACCGAGTGACGTCAACAGCATTCATCCTATAAAATTAATGAAGTTGACATCACTGAGTTTTTGTCAATGTTTTCAGACCAACAGTGAGGTCATAAGATCTTAGTAAATATTATTATTATTATTACTATTATTATTATTATTATTATTATTATTATTATTATTATTGTTATTATCATTATTATTATTATTATTATTATTATTATTATTATTATTATTATTATTATTATTATTATTATCATTATTATTATTATTATTATTATTATTATTATTATTATTATTATTATTATTATTTATACTACTATTATTACTACTATTTAATAAGCAAGAATAACTCAAGCCAAACAGGCCTTCATGGACCTGGGAAACATTTTGAAAAACAAACAGATGTCGTTCGGGATTAGATTCCGAGTCTTGAAGTGCTACGTGTGGCCAATCTTGTTATACGGATGCGAAAGCTGGACTACAAATGCAGAAACACAAAAGAACATTGAAGCTTTTGAAATGTGGTGCTTGAGAAGGATGCAGAGAATATCGTATACTGCACACAAAACGAACGAAGAAGTGCTAAAACAAACATACCAACAAAGGAAACTAATGCCCTTAATAGTGGATCGACAACTATCCTTTTTCGGACACATAGTAAGGAAAGATAAGAATGAATACCTGGCAAGTTGTGGAAAAATACCTGGTAAACGCGCCCGGGGGAGACAAAGAAAAACACTCCTAGACCAACTGAAGGGCTTCACCAACCTAACAATCCAAGAGCTGTTTGAAAAAGCAAGAGACAGGGAGGAATGGAGAGAGATAATTCATGCAGTATCCGAAGCCTGGACCAGGCATGGAACCTAGAAGAATTATTATTATTATTATTATTATTATTATTATTATTATTATTATTATTATTATTATTATTATTATTATTATTATTATTATTATTATCATTATTCATCATCATCATTGCCTTTTTCACCCTGGGTCAGGGTATAGGCCACAGACAAACAGTTTCCATCCTTCTCTATCCTGAGCCAACTTTTTTATCTCATTCCAGGTCTTACCACTTCTCTGTATATCAGCTTCTTTAATTCTTCTCCATGTTCCTCGTGGCCTTCCCTTGATCTTCTGCCCTGAGGGTTCCAGTCCAATACTTTCTTTGTTATAGTTGAGTCATTCTTTCTAAGCGTGTGTCCAATCCACCTCCACCGTCTTCTTCCTATATCCTCTCCCACTGGTTTCTGCTGTGTTCTTTTCCATACTTCTTCATTTTTTATTCTATCCATCCATTTTATTCTGAGTAGCTTACGCATGCACCTGTTTACGAAAATCTGTACCCTCCTTATACATGCCTGTGATGCGTTCCAAGTTTCACATCCATACAGTAGGACAGACTTCACGTTTGAGTTGAAAAGTCTTAGCTTTAGTTGAAGGGAGATATCTTTAGTTCTCCAAACTCTGTTCAAAGATGTGAATGCAGCCTGTGCCTTTCCTATTCGTGCTTTCACCTCTGCTTCCGTGCCTCCATCCTTGTCAATTATACTTCCGAGATAGCAGAAAGTGTCTATATCTTCGAGTTCCTGATCTTTTACTTTGATCTGCTCCCTTTGACGCGTACCTATCCTCAAGACCTTTGACTTTGCAGGGTGAATTCTTAGACCAATTGATTCCGAGAGGCTGTTTATAATTGTGGTTTTTGCTTGCATCTGGTCCTGGGTGTGGGACAGAAGAGCCAGATCATCTGCAAAATCCAGATCATCCAACTGTGTCCAGGGGTCCACTGTATCCCATTTCTTCTCCCTTTGGAGGTTTCCTTCATTAGCCAATCAATGGCAAGGATGAACAGGAATGGTGAGAGCAAGCATCCCTGCTTGACACCAGTCTTAATTTCAAAGCTGTCAGTAAGCTGATCTTCATGTACAACCCTGCAACTTGATCCTTCATACATTTCCTTAATGAGGTTTACTATCTTTTCAGGGAGTCCATAATGTGCCAGAATTTTCCACAATGTTGCTCTGTCAATACTGTCGAAAGCCTTCTCGTAATCCAGAAAGTTGACAATAAGAGGAGAGTTCCATTCTATAGACTGTTCTACTATGACTCGCAGAGAGGCAATCTGGTCGGTGGTTGAACGGTTTTTCCGAAAACCTGCCTGTTCGTCCCGCAGTTTAGCATCTGTTGCATTCTTAATTCTCTCTAAAATAATACGGTTGAAAACCTTTCCTGGGATAGAAAGAAGAGTGATGCCTCGATAATTATTACAATTACTGAGGTCCCCTTTCTTTGGAAGCTTGATAAGATGTCCTTCCTTCCAATCCTTTGGGAATATCCCGTCATTCCAGATTCTCTCAAATAGTGGGTGCAGGGCCTCAGCATTTCTTTTCGCATCAACTTTTAGAGCCTCCGGTGGAATCTGGTCTGGTCCAGCAGCTTTCCCCCTTTTCATCTTGTTAATGGCACCCACAATCTCTGCTATCGATGGTGGATCACAGCTAATTGGTAGCTCATTCCTTGCAGGCAAAATTTCTGGCTGGTTGTCTGGTGGTGGTCTGTTCAGAAGGCAGTTGAAATGTTCCCTCCATCGTTCAGATTGAGCCTCTTTTCCAAAAATAGTTTTCCCATCTTTGTCTTTGACTGGTACCTCTGGTTTCCCATATTTTCCAGCAAGTGTCTTGGTAGTTTGATAAAGGATCCTCATGTGTCCTCCAGTCGCTGCTGCTTCTGCTTTCTCTGCAAGTCTGTTCATGAATGCTTCCTTGTCTTTCTTCACAGATCTTTTGACTTCCTTAGCTATGGCTCGATACTGCTCTTGTGCATCCAGTCTTGAAGCCCTTGTTCGGCTTGCATTCACTTGTTCCTTCCTTGTTCTCCTCTTTTCAATAAGGTCCAAGGTGGTTGGACTTATCCATTCTTTATGTTCCGATTTCTTTACCCCCAATACCTCGTGGCAAGTTGTTATGTAGACTTCCTTGACCTTTGCCCAATGTGACTCTACATCTATGTCCTCCTCGAGCTCAGTAAGAGGTTGGAATCTATTACTCAATTGTAGTTTGAATTCCTCATTCTTTTCCCCATCAAGTGCATTCACCTCGAATTTTCTTCTTGTATGTGATCTGGCCCCGTATTTTCTGAGTCGAAGCTTAAGCTTTGCCAATAGCAGGTGGTGGTCTGATCCAACATCTGCCCCTCTCCGTACTGTCACATCTTCCAATGAACGTCTGAATCTACGAGAGATACAAAAATGATCAATCTGATTCTCTGTCACACCATCTGGTGAGACCCAAGTTGCTTTATGGATCCTCTTATGGGGGAACACTGATCCTCCAATCACCAAACTGTTGAATGCACAGAAATTTGCAAATCTCTCTCCATTATCATTCATTTCTCCCATGCCATGACGTCCCATGATACCTTCATAGCCTACGTTATCCTGTCCCACTTTTGCATTAGCATCTCCCATCAATATGTTGATGTCTTTCCTTGGCAACTTGTCAATGACTTGTTGTAGCAGACCATAAAATGTATCTTTGTCCTCATCTATTGCATCATTTGTTGGGGCATAGATCTGTACAATGTTCATGTTGATCTTCTTACTCCGTGTTGTAAAGGACGCCATGATGATCCTTTCTCCGCATTGTTCCCATCCTCTCAGTGACTTCTGGGCAAACTTGCTTAGAATTATTCCTACTCCCTGTGTATGAATCCCGTCCCCTCTCCCTGAATATAAAATCTTCTCCCCAGACTTGAGGTGTTTCTGTCCGGATTGTATCCAGTGGGTTTCGCTTACTCCAAGTATATGCAGCCTGTATCTTCTCATCTCAGTCACAACTTGAGAGCTTTTTCCTGCTTCATACATGGTGCGAATGTTCCACGACGCGATTCGAAGCTGCTTGTTTGGCGAAGACGTCATCGGGTCAGCAGAGTCCTTTCGGCTTTGTCTGTTGTCCTTCATAAATTCTGTAATTCCAGAAACTCTTCGGTCGCCCAAGCTAAAAAAAGGATTTAGTTTGTCTGTCTGTGTTTCTGTAACGGTTTGAGTTTAACGGAAAGGGGTGTTAACCCTTTGCCAACCCCCAACCTGGAGGACCAGGTGACTCAAAGATGGGGGAATCACACACCATTAGTCGCCTTTTACGACACGCTGGCTTGGCGTTGGGCTATTCTTGACCCTCTCAGTTGAGGGACCCCGGACACCACACGGGGCATTATCATTATTACTATTATTATTATTATTATTATTATTATTATTATTATTATTATTGTTATTATTATTATTATTATTATCATTATTATTATTATTATTATTATTATTATTATTATTATTATTACTATTACTATTATTATTATTATTATTATTATTATTATTATTATTATTATTATTATTATTATTATTATTATTATTATTATTATTATTATTATTATTATCTAATAGACGATAAACGGACCAGGTCAGAAATGGGTTTGTGTATTTGTTACGATTGTCTTGGCGTCAGAACTGTTGGTGAGAATATGTTTACAATCTTTGTAGTTGATTTGTAACTTGAGTCGGAGCTTCCCATCTATCAATCCTAACAGGACCATCTTCAACATCAATCAGCGAGGAGTCAATTTCTACTTTTAACAAGAGTAGCTACTGAAAGGTCTCTATTCCTAATGATCCAAACAGCGGCGCGTTTGCCCCGCCCCCCCCCCCCCCGCCCCACACTCTCTTAAAACGCGCAACTTTGTGGTCTTGTGGTGTAATTATCGTCTTTGGGCATGCAGGTCCTTGGTTCGAGTCCCGCACTGGGGCGGAGTGAAGTTGAGCATTTGGTTTTAAAAAAGGCTCTTTACTCACATTCTCTCACCGTACTCAGGTGTAAATTGAGTACCTGGTCGCAACAGCGTTGTCTCTGAAAAATTGTTATTGCTCTCACAGGCGTCATGTATCGCCCTTCATTTTAAGTTTTGCTGTTGGCTTAGAATCCTTTTTAAAGCGTTTTGACCATAATAAGTGGATATTGCTCTATATAAAAGTCATTCTTTTTTTTTTTTAGTTTCTATTTCTCTCTCTAACTTAGCAAATACGCTCATTTAAGTTTAACAATGATATTAAATTACAACTTGTAAAATGACGATGCTGAATTTGGCAACATAAACAAACAATGACGGGGTGCCTTGTTTAACATTACTTTTTCTTGTTACCAGATGGCTTGTCCCGACAGATTGCCAAATCCGCGCGACCCCTGACCTTTCATGCTGCATTTGATTAACAATGTGTATTGTAGTATGTTTCCTATTAGGTGACCTTTCATTGCAATAGAAGAAATACAAATTGTGAATGGTTTAAAGTACGTAGGACTGTGGAAAAACACATATCTAAATTTTTGGCCTGAAAAATCGTTCTTCAAATATCGATCGATTAAAATGACCCTCATCTTGCTAAAATCTTTCGAATCCTGGACTTTGTAAGTTCCACAGTTGAGAGTGTTTACTAAGATGATGATCATTTAAATTGATCGATATTGGAAGAACGAGTTTGCCGACCAAAATTTTAAATACTTGTTTTTCCAAAGTAAGAAATTACTTGAGCTTTTATTGAGCCAATATCCACTAAATGTGCTCAAAGCGCTTTACAAAATAAATAAATTAAAAAAACAAACAATATTTCTCTCCGAGAAATCTCGAGTCTTGAGAATTGTGGGTTTGAGACATCCAAGGTATGTGAAATTAGATTTTCCTCATGTTTTTTTTTCTGGCAAAGAAGCAAAAACATTTGTCGACTACAACAGAAACATTATTCATTCCCGTATACACATGACTGAAGAGAGATAACACCTTTGGAGTTCCCCGACCAACCAATTAACTTATACACTTAAAATTACCGCAAGGAAATTATTATTCAAACGTGATAACTGAAAGACAGCGACATCTATAGCGGAAGAGTAGCGTCCCTTGATTGGACGTCATCCATAGTCTGTGTCGTCACCGGCGGAAAAGTTATTAAAGAGAGAACGTCATGCGCACAACCAACATGACGTTCTCTCTCTAATAACTTTTCCGACAGTGACGTCACAGACTATGGGTGACGTCCAATCAAGGGACGCTACTCTTCCGCTAATCTCATTCCCTATATTATAGAACTATAATTAAACGATGCCGGAAGACCTTCCAAGCAAGAATAACGATATAGGGACTACCTAATAAGATTACACAAGTTAATCATAAATTTCAGTTTAGACGTTCGGTTAATTTATCCACGACAGGACGGGATATCCAGAAACTGTAGGCGAAGTGAAAACTGCCATATATCAAGTTTTTTCTTCGTTTACACGCTCAGTTTTCAACAGTTGTCACATCGTCTATGGAAGGAACGAAATTGACGTCACTCAGCTCTTTCTTATTTTGTTTTAGCCAGCCATTTTTAATAGCAATTCTCACTAAGTTCTACCAATCGGACAATAAAGGCTTAACGTTACACATTGTGTTGTGTGTCGGTACGTTATATCCGGCTGGTGGATGTTGTGAGTTTTTTTTATAAACGCAGCATCAACAGTTTCTAGCTGGATATCCGTCCAGGCCGTGGATAAATTAACTGTACATCTGAATGAGCCATTAGACACTAACCCCAAGTTCTTCCTTCAATAGGATTCAACAGTCGTAACGTAACTTCCTTCCTAATGACGCATGGTAACTTAGTAACACTGGCTCTAAACTATCGGGAAAATGGCGGACGCCCGTATGAAATATTTCTCCGGCGAGCATAAAAGCGTATCCAGAGGAAAAAAACCCCCATCAATTTGATCATGTTTTGACTTTTACATATTCTGATCACAAGACATATGAAAAGTTCTAGCCAGCTTGAAGAATAAAAAGTAATGATTTTTTTTTGTTTAGAACCAAGATGGCCGCCGTTGCCGGGTGGCGTCACATCAGACTACTGAATCCAATTCTGAATAGCTTGGCTCACACATATCTTCATTCACGTGCTGAACAAATGAGCAAATTTGTGGGTCTTGCCAAATTAAAAAATAGATGCCGGGTTTAAACTCGAGACATCCTGTGTCAAAATGCAATGCCTTAACTTAACCACTCGGTCATCTCGCCTCTCAATATCGTTGTAAAGATAATCTGAAGTAGTCGTGAGTTACGACAATGGGTTGGCATTTTACGAGTAACCTACTGTTCAGAGTTTATCTGTCTTTGTGGTATAATCAGCGCTAGGTATAATATGTGCTTGGTTTGTGACCTGTGAGTCCTAAGTTCGAGTCCCGCCGTGAGCAGCGCAAAGATGAGTTCTTGGAAAAAGGCTCTTTAGTCGCATTGTCTCATCATACTCAGGTGCACAATGTGTCACTGGCAAGTAACGATGTTGTCTCGGTCAAAAGATTTAAAACATAATGGCACCTAACAGGCGAAATGGCTCGTACTACACGTTAAGTATTTCTGTGTTGCACTTTGGACTTCTATGTAAAGCGTTTTGAACACATTTAGTGGATACTGGTCTATTTGCCCTGTTGATGCTATGCATTTCGGTAAAATACTCATATCACAAGCCAGCCGGATATAATGTATCAATCCACAAACTGTGAGAATAATTTATAGTCTGGTTTTAGTGAGAACTTATCATCAAAATGGCTGTCTAAAAATAGCTGAGTGACGTTAATTTCTTTCCTTCAATATAAAAGCTCATGTTTGACGTGTGGCAAAGTTTTCTCCAACCGTGTCTCATGGCGTTACACGTTTGGATCATCAAAGAAAGTAATAGCCGTAAGTGGCCTTGGCCATCTGCAATTATGAGATTAACGATAAAAAGCCAGTAGGGAGCCAAGTTGCGAATGGAAATGCAAGGGGACAAGGCGGCCAGTTACGATAATGATAGCGTGGAAATGTTATCAGCCGATCAATCGGCCAAATTTGTATTCATTGTCAGAACGTTTTATTTATTTTGGCCACAAAACTATTGCTACAAATTATATCGATCAATTAAGATATCTCTTGGCTTGTCAAAGTCTCAAACCCGAGACTTCTTTGAATTATCAGGTTTAAGTTATTTTGATATATTGAGGGATCAACTTTATCGACATAATATTTGAAGTTTAAGTTTTCTAGCCAAAATAAAACAAAACACACAGTGTATTGCAACAAAGTAAACATCTATATTAAAGGCCTGTTTTATGGAAAGAGGTCGGGCCATTTGGGGTGAAGTGAAAAGGGTCAAAGGAATAGAGTCGAGTAATCGTGGACATAAGGGTTTTTCTAATAGTGTGTTACGAGTCGATAGATGGGTGATAAAAGCATATTGTAATACGTGTATTTTGGATGGGGGGATTGAAGGGGGAAAACATTGATGTACTCGACAAATAAATAGGGAAATTGGACAAGAGAATTATATATATATATATATAATATATATATATATATATATATATATATATATATATATATGAGAGAGAGAGGGAGAGGGAGAGAGAGAGAGAGAGAGAGAGAGAGAGAGAGAGAGAGAGAAAGAGAGATAGAGAGAGAAGGAAAGAAAGAGAGAGAGGGAGAGAGAGAAAGAGAGAGAGAGAGAGGGGAGAGAAAGAGAGAGAGACACACACACATACAGACAGAGAGAGAGAGAGAGACAGAGAGAGAGATAGAGAGAGAGAGAGAGAGAGAGAGGGGGGGGGGGGGAGAATAATAATAAAATAGTACAGTGATAGAATTGGTAGAATCCAATAAAAAGACTTTAATTTATCAATATTATTCTCTCCCTTTGTGTTTGGATTGTAAATCCCAAGATAACTTCAGATAAGGAATTGGACCGATTAGGTATGCAGATTGTCTTGTCAATTCACATATATAGAGAGGAAAAAGAGATCACATGATCGATGGCATATCATATAAAGGAAAGTAATAACCACAGACAACATAAATTAATAATAATAATAATAATAATAATAATAATAATAATAATAATAATAATAATAATAATGATGATGATGATGATGATGATGATGATGATGATGATGATGATGATGATGATAATAATAATAATAATAATAATAAGCATATTTATATAGCGCCTTTCGTCGAAACCTCAAAGCGCTTAAAGAAAACCCAAAAACAACCCCAACAAAACCAAGGTATCAAAACAATTAAGAGCATAAAAGGGCATCAATACATCATCAATATAAATGTCACATACAATACATTTAAAATTCAATTAAGTAAATTGATCGATCGTTTATTGAAATCCACAATACAATTTCCTTACATTTTCTCCTTTAAGTAAACCATCTGCGACATGAGGCCAGTCACCATAGCCTTAAGGGTACAGTATCAACTGTTCGATACCATTTGGATGTTAGTTTACTGCAGAGTACTATTCGTCAGATTTCACCGACCCCAGCTACCCAACCATTCATTGTATAGTGGACAGAGGACTCGGAAAAAGAGTTCCCTGCATTCATGCTCTGGGGATTTTTCTTCTTCTTTTGATTCTTTCTGGAGAAAAGGCGTCAGCCGCAGTGCAGCGCCGCAAAAAGATCAATTAGGGGTGAGTTTTTTACTCAAGAATTTGTTTTTAAAGACCAACAAAAAATTAAAACAAAAAACAAAAACAAAAAAAAAAAACAAAAAACAAAACAAACGAACCCCCAACCCCCTCCAAAAAACAAAGAAAAGCAAAATAAAAACAAAACAAAAGACAAAAAAAATAAAAAAAAGCTGTTAACGGCCAGGTACTCATTTTACAACTGAATACAGTGAGAGAATGTGAGTAAAGAGACCATACGCCGAGCGAGGCTCGAACCCAGGACCTTCCGATCCGAAAGCGAGTGTCATACCACAAAGACCGCATGGCCGCACAAGTTTAGTTTATAGTTTATAACATGTAGATTATAATGAGTAATAAATGATGGCAGGTGACAGTGTACTTACGTATCCGTTCATATTTCTCCCGTCTGCTAGAATCCTTTCCGTGGAGGCTGGGGGAGAGATTAGAGGTAAAAACGTCTTTGTTAATTTTTCATTTTGGGGGATTACGTCAATGTGGACACACGGATAGACGGTGGGCCGGCCCGCCCGTTGAAAATAGTTTGCATTCTTACACACACACACACACACACACACACACACACACACACACACACACACACACAATTTTATACATCACAGAGACAGACAGAGAGAGAGAGAGAGAGAGAGAGAGAGAGAGAGAGAGAGATTGAGAGGGAGGAAAAGAGAGAGAGAGAGTGTGTGTGTGTCTGAGAGAGATTGAGAGAGAGGAAGAGAGACAGAGAGAGAGAGAGAGAGAGAGAGAGAGAGGTGTCTGAGAGAGATTGAGAGAGAGAGGAAGAGAGAGAGATAAGAGAGAGAGAGAGAGAGAGAGAGAGAGAGAGAGAGAGAGAGAGGAGAGAGAGAGAGGAGAGGAAAAATGAATGTTTTGAGGAGAGAGAGAAGAGAGAGAATAGAGAGAAGAGAGAGATGAGAGCACACATCATATTTATCTGAGGATTATCTATGTTAAATCACATAATTCAATACCATCCATCTATCTAACGCATGAGATGCTAACTGAAAGCGAAAAAAAAACAAAATCAAAACCAAAACCAAAAAATTAAAAACAAAATCAATAACAACAACAAAGAAGGAAAAAAAAAACAAAAAAAAAACGGAGATAATTAAATAATATTTTAAAATCCATAAAGAAACTGTTTAAAAAGAAGAAAGTATAGTTGTATTAAAAAAAAAATTCAGCACTTTGTTACAATAGTCAACGTTTACTTCTGGGGCAGAAGCGTGGCTAAGCGGTACGGTCTTTGCTTCGTACCCGGACGGTACCGAGTTCGATCACCCACCGCTGCGTTGTGAGGCCTTGGGCAAGTCACCTCGCCCTTGGCTCAATTTGCGGCGCTGCACTGCGGCGGACGCCTGGGTTATTCCAGTCTTCCCTTGGAATAGACTCTAGAGACAAATTTGCCCTATGGGATGAACAAAGGAAAATTAATTTATTTTTATTATTTATTTTATTTGCGGGTCTGATATCCGAAATTGTTATGAAATCGTTTCTTGTAATGGAAATGCTATCACACAAAATATTCCCAATTAGAACAATGTTATGCTAAGCCCATAATTGCGTTCGGTTATCAGACCTGCAAAACTGTTTACGTCGGTTACAGCGAAAGCTGTTCAAACAAGAAAGATTTGTTGTAACACATTGTGTGTAATGACCTGCATACAATTTAAAAAATAATAACAAATGTATCCGTTGATCTAAGTTTTTGTTCTAATCACGTTTTGTGAGCTTTGTCCAATGTAATAGAAATGGCTTATCTAAATACTCTCATATACTCAGAAGGAATATATTATTTCAGCAAAGCAATTACAACTAAAATCACGAAAAACTCTTCCAGAAAAATTACAGCCTTAAATAAGAACAGTGTATTTTATAGAAATTGAATAAAGAGGAAAAATAGACATAATTAACTTTGAATATTTTTGTATTTATTCCTGACTTCATAAGAGTCAATTTAATCCATCAACCTATTGTTTCCTTAGTTACCGGTTTATGGGGACATGCATAACTCAAAAACAGTTGAGATGAATTTCTAAAAGGTTCACTTTTAAGTGATTGCGCATGTGCAGGGACGCTTTCTCGGGCAAGACCATATGAATATTCATTGGGTCTATAAAATACACTTAGAATCGAATTTTCAAACTCTGAATTGAAATGCAGGAGATTGAATTTGTAACACATGACAGGCAATCGACGCTAATTTAAATCATCAACGAAATCAAACTAATAAATCTTGCTTAAAAAAATAATGATAAAAACAGAAACTAAAGACTCGACCGCTGGGTTAAGTTGTCTTTGAGCTGCACATCTCTAGATAAAAACTGTGCAGCCCATCATTCTAATTCTAAAAGGCGCAGAAGACTTCAGAAGAACACTACGAAGAATGGAGATAAAGATAAAGGGAGTAAATCTGACTCATGAATGAACAACACAAAACAAACGACGTTTCGGCCTTTGATCTTTTTTTCAAGTAAAAACAAAATACATATATAAATCTGAGCAAATTATGGAAATATTGAGGTAGA
>NC_088362.1:106306111-106323611 GCF_034508935.2 Berghia stephanieae | reverse complement strand
CACACGCTCCAACTAAATTATAGACGAAGCAATAAAACGCTTTGTTCTCCCACAAAAAAAACAAGCAGGGGAACCGTAAGTAGTAAGTGGTAAATAGACAAGAGGTGACTTGACGTGACTTCGTCGTAGTTGACTTTTACCTTGAAGACGGGCGGGCTGACGAGTTATTCCTTCCACGCTGTCCTTTTGCCAGACCTGCCATGACTACTTGATAATGTAAATATTCGTAATTTTTGGGATATAAAAATTGTAGTCGCTATAGAGCTAGTTATCTTTAAAAGTCAATAATTTGCCATCATTGGAGCCAAAATTTCGTAATTATATGAATTTTCCGTAATTGTTGGCAGGTCTGCTTATGCTATCCACGAGATGTTCTCCGAGAAATTAACCCTTTAGAGCCAATAGGGCCCTCACAGCCGGAGTCTATATCGGTGTCTGTAGCATAGTAACAATCTATATGCTTCGGCGAGGACGTTCGCATGCGTTGTACTTCCGAACAAATCTAACAGACCTAGCAACCCAATTTCCGTTGGATCTAAAGGATTGGGGGGGGGGGAGAGAGAGAGAGAGAGAGAGAGAGAGAGAGAGAGAGAGAGAGAGAAAGAGAGAGAGAGAGAGAGAGAAGGGGGGTAGTTGTCGATGGTTTTGTCATTAAGCACTGCACAACACAATGAACACTTTTATAACACCTCATAATATGCAATCAATCAATTATTCCAAGGGCCGTCATTACTAATGATGGTAAGCGGTTTTGGTTGCCAAAGCAGGGAATCTCGATAGCTCAGACAAAGGGATAGAGATCGATTCTGTCTAAAGTCAATATTTTTTCCAACCCCTGTCCATCCACCAGTGATTGGGTAGTTGGGCCTGTAAGATCTGGTGGAAAGTACCTTGCGATAGACTTGTGTCCTATGCAAAGGGAAGCAAATAATTGATATTGTTCCATTTCATGCTGTAGAAACTGGGAAAAAAACTCTTTCTCCTTGGATCTAACGGGAAACGGTAAAAAAAAAAAAAAAAAAACAAAAAAAAAAAAACAAAAAAAAAAAAAAAAAAAAACAAAACAAAAAAACCCCAAAAACTAAACTACTCACCAATTCAGTCCATCAAACAATTGTAACTGACACAAAGAACCTTTAAAGTTAATAGTCTTTTAGAAAAGTTAAAGTGAGAGCTAATCACTTCTCTGGATATCTGAAAACAATGACAAGGGTTGAACATTTCATATTGCCCAAATAGCCAGTACGACGTCTTTGAATTATTTGCGAAATATTGCCCAAATAATCACTTCGAATAATAATTCTTAAAAAATAGGGACATTGTTCAGAATCTACAAGACCACCTGCTTTGGCTGGTTGGCATAATTTCAACAGCAGCCTTCCAGTACATATAATTACGTCACAATTCAAGGCGACGATAGGTCATCATAGGAAAGTGAAAAGCGAATAATTGTTGTTACTAATGTTCAAATGAACAAATGGTAGCATTGTCTATTGAAGAAACGAAATCGACGTCACCAAGCCATCTTTATGATTAGTTCTCACTAAATTCTATCAATCAGATTATTAAAGTTCAAGGTTACATATAGTTTTGTGAGTTGTTAAGTTATATCCGGCAGACGGATAATGCGAGTTTTTTTTTTCTTCTAAACGCATAGTATCAATAAGATTTTAACCTTTACCTACTAAGAGTTCTCTGATGTTACTGATTTAACCCATGATCTCTCGAGCTAACTGATTATTCTGCCATCCTCTAAAAAAGAAAAATTCAAACCGGGGACATCTTTTTCCAAAAGGAGGGTTATTTTTATCGATATATATTTGAAGGACAAGTTTTCTGGCTAAACTTATATATAAAAATGTGTTTTTGCAGAGTACAGCAGTATTAATGTCTAAACCTCCATGACAACAATTCGCCTTGGTTATGGTTGACAAATTACTACCAGGCTTAAGTATAGGGTCATTAAATCAGTGGCGAGGTATAGCAAATCAATCTGGAGACTGCGCATCGTCAGTATATCACTGATGGAGCATGACGAAGGACTGTAACATTGCGTCGTCATTATCATTAGCTTATAAAAGGGGATTTTGCTTGTCACCGATTGCATCTCTTACTTGTGTCCGAATTTGTCTCTTACTTGAGTCGGGTTGTGTCCTTTACTTGAGTCGGGTTGTGTCCCTTACTTGTGTCCGATTGTGTCCATTACTTGTGTCCGATTATGTATCTTACTCGTGTCTGATTGTGTCTCTTACTTGTGTTCGTTTCTTGTGTCAGATTATGTCTTCTATTTGTGTCCGAGTGTGTCCCTTACTTGTGTCCGATTATGTCTAATATTTGTGTCCGATTGTGTCCCATACTTGTGTCCTATTGTGTCTCCTATTTGTGTCCTATTGTGTCTCTTACTTGTGTCCGTTTGTGTCCCTTACTTGTGTCCGATTGTGTCCCTTACTTGTGTCCGATTATGTCTCCTATTTGTGTCCTATTGTGTCTCTTACTTGTGTCCGATTGTGTCCCATACTTGTGTCCGATTATGTCTCCTATTTGTGTCCTATTGCGTCTCTTACTTGATTCCGATTGTGTCCCATACTTGTGTCCGATTGTGTCCCATACTTGTGTCCGATTGTGTCTCCTATTTGTGTCCTATTGCGTCTCTTACTTGATTCCGATTGTGTCCTATACTTGTGTCCGATTGTGTCCCATACTTGTGTCCGATTGTGTCCCATACTTGTGTCCGATTATGTCTCCTATTTGTGTCCTATTGCGTCTCTTACTTGATTCCCATTGTGTCCCATACTTGTGTCCGATTGTGTCTCCTATTTGTGTCCTATTGCGTCTCTTACTTGATTCCGATTGTGTCCCATACTTGTGTCCGATTGTGTCCCATACTTGTGTCCGATTTTGTCTCTTACTTGAGTCAGATTGTGTCCCTTACTTGTGTCCGAACGTAGCCCCTTCCCTAACCCATAGTCTGACACTTCCCTAAAATTACGCCACAATACAAGGCGACGATTATCATAAAAAGTGAGAAGTGTGATGTCGTAAGAAATGTTCAAGGAAACAAATGAACCCAAATGGACAATAAATGAACTATTGAAAACAACCCACAATTCAATATTTCCAATTTCCTTGTGTTTTCGTCTTCTTGTTTTGTGAGGTAATTTGTTGGCGAGTGTCAGGTTATGAGTTCACATAAGCGACCGTCCGACATGAGAATAAAGAGGACAACTTACAAAGATTCATTATTTATAAGGGATTAATAATAACGAATGAACAAAACTCGCAACTTAAATTGATCTTAGACAAATAATAATAGAAAATACTGAATTACTTGTAATTATTACTCTCGTCATTGATCAGGGGATTGAGGCTTGATAACTAACCTCACCATTTGAAAAGATTTATCATATTTATCCCAATATTTCTTCAAATTTTCTCATATTTTTACTCCCTAAAAATCATATTTTCAACACGTGTAACCATAGAAAAGTTCAAATTAAACATTCGCTGAATGTATGGAGAATTACCAAGTTAGGAGGAAATCCTGTAATTAATGTGACAACTCAGATTCTGATCTATGTGGTGACGATATTTAACTCTCTCCTTACCGGTCATTTTCCGGATTTTCCCCAAAACTTCACACCAAACCTATACAAAACTATATTTATTTACTCAAACACAAAAGCTGTTAGGTATTGCTATTAGATAGATACATTTTTTTTCTGCTCCACGAGCTCTTCAATACAGTGTTAATTAATATATAGACGTCTATTGCAAATATTTTTGTTCAACTATTTTCATGATGTAAAAAAGAAATAAGAATGGGAAAAATGTTGGCTGCATCGTAACAAATGTGACGATTTTCCTATGGGTGGTAAGGAGAGGGTTCATGAACTTCAATTATTCCATCTTTATTTACAAAATTTTGACTTTTGGATTTAGCATAATATTTTAGTCAACATTCCCACACTATCATATTTTGGACCTCAAAGCGTATCAAAATATGAGAAATCATGCTGGATGGCAAGCCTGAAGACGGCAGCAAACGCATTCACTCAATAAAGCCCGTGAGCGACCCGACGGTAAGACAGACTACAGTGGCTGCCGTACCAGTGTGAAATACTTCTTTTTTCCATTTTGTCCTTTTCCTTCCAACATCAATCGAATGAGACGATTCCTCAACTTGTCAAAAAATCTTTAATCTCAAGCTTCTATTTATATAAAATTAGGACAGCACGCCGGAAAATATTTCCCTTTTCATTTAATAAAAAAAGCTATCGATTAATATGACCTCAACTTGTCAAAAATGTTAAATGTTAGACTTTTAAAAGTGTAAATCGTGGCTCCGGTCTTTGAATGTGAAATTAGGTCACGGCACACCGGAGAACATTTCCTTCAACAATCGATCGATTAATTTGACCCCAATTTGTCTAAAAGTCTAACACTTGAGTCTTCTAACAATGAAACAAATTATGATTCCAGTCTTATTCACGGCACGAATCTAAGTATCCATTGTAGCAGTCCTTCTTTCAGAGCCTTAGGGTCTATGATTTTCCAGATTTTCGAGCTCAATTGACATTTTCAAAAAACCCCTGAAAACATATCTGCAAAAAATATTTACTTAAATGAATTTTAAATGTATTGTATGTGACATTTACAATGATGATGTATTGATGCCCGTTTATGTTCTTAATTGTTTTGATATTTTGGTTGAATTGTATTTGAATTTTTTTAAAAAAGCGCTTTGAGGTTTCGACGAACGGCGCTATATAAACATGCTTATTATTATTATGAAGTTGGAGTTATCCCGTTTTCTGGTGTTTTAGATTGACAAACGCAGTTGCATGTTATCATTTGGATAGGATACTATTCTGTCGCAGAGTGCTTTCCGCCAGATCTAAACAGACCCAGCTACCCAATTACTGCTAGGTAGACAGGTAGAAAATAAATCTTACTTTATCTGGGATCGATACCAGTCCCTTTGCTTGTAAGATGAGAGTGTCCGACAACTGAGTTATCCGGACTTCTGGATTAAAAACGACAATTACGCCCTTTCGTCGTGTAACACTTTTGCATTCCATGAAGGAATAAAGATAACCATTCAAACAAACACCCAATGATAAAAGGAATCAACTGAGTCATGTATGTTAAAAAATTGGACTTGATAAGTATGCTAGCTACTCAAGTGAAAAAGTGCCAAAATTGGAGATTCGACTAGGTTTCTTTCACGCTGGTTTCTGTGTAATGCCTTTCCACGTGATCTCATTCCTGGAGTCAAAGTAAATATAACAAGTGGGAATCACTCCTGGAAAGTGACAGACGATAATTCTAGGGTGCAATACAGAGCAATCGCCATTATTGACAAGGGTCGACGAGAAAACAAAACATAGTAGTAAGTACGTGTAACAGCAAGTCATAGGTGATTCTTTGTTACAATGATAAAACACATTTTAAACAATTTTCGCCATTTAAAAATTACATCATATTATATCAATGGATTAAGTGACCGCAAATATGTCAAATGTTTCTTAAACCTGACAATTCAAAGACGAGTCAGAGTTGAGACTTTTGACAAATCGGGGATTATCTTAGTCTTAGTCTACCGATATTCGAGGGACAAATTTTCCGGGAAAATTGAAAATTATTTGTTTTGTCGGACTAAGGGGAGAGTCGTGGAGTGGCCGATTATTGTTGTTGTAACAGGTACGTTGTTGGTTAAATGACTAAGGTCAATATTATTAGTGAGAGGTCAATTAAGCGTGAGAATAATATTAGTACTAGTTCTACGCGTTTATGAATGGGGAAAATAAGTAGGCTCGTTCCAGTATATCGAAAACGTATTTTCTACTTAAAGTATGCCAGTCTAAAGCAGGTGGTATGGGAAGGTTTGGAGTGCCAAAAGAGGCATCTAAAAGACCGATCTCTTTGTTTAAACGATGATTTGATTACATTTTTAAAAACTTGATGTTTTTTTGATTGTCAAGAGGCAACTAAAAGATCGATCTCTTTGTTTAAACCGTGATCTGACTACAGTTTTTAAAAAAGCTTGATGCTTTTTTTTTGATTGTCAAGAGGCATCTAAAAGACCGATCTCTTTGTTTAAACGATGATTTGATTACATTTTTAAAAACTTGATGTTTTTTTGATTTTCAAGAGGCATCTAAAAGACCGATCTCTTTGTTTAAACCGTGATCTGACTACAGTTTTTAAAAAAGCTTGATGCTTTTTTTTTGATTGTCAAGAGGCAACTAAAAGATCGATCACTTTTTTAAAACGATGATCGAATTACATTTTTTTAAAAGCCTGATTTTAAAAATTGTCATATTATAGAGCTACACATTTTTCAGTTTCATCAAATACAATGCAGAAAGTTCGTTCCAAAGCAACTTTTCATTTTTTTTATTGGCCCACAAGTGTCTGGAAGAAAGACTAATCATCTCGACTGATTTGTTCCTGAAAAAGAATGTTAAGATTCAGGTTGTTTTCATTGCCCGTTTGGAGAAGGTCGCTATTTGTTAAGTTTCCTTAGGGTCCGTTATGGTGACTAGACTATCGCCCATTTTTTTTATACTCAAAATGTATCCTTTTATGAATGAGGTGAGGTGAAGTGAGTTCTATTTAAGTTAAAGGAATTCAAGTGCATAATATAAAATAGATTTTTAAAAAATGTGCAATTTTGTTTCTGCAGTTAAAAAGTGCTGCGGGAAACATCAAAACCCAAGCTCTACTTAAAGCAAACACCAAAAAAAAAAAAAAAAAAAAAAAATGGCGGTAGCAGAATAGTACAATATTATGAGAAAAATATAAAAAAAAGCAATACAAATCTGTAATTCGGAGGTGCATGAAAATCAGAAATGTCGTAAATAAACAAAACACCCTGAAATATAAGCCCTAAGAATTTGTTTGAATATATCGCTAATTCTATACAAAAGCAATGTTGATATAAACATAGAAGAACAGGAACAAGCTATCTATCTATCTTGTGTAAATAAGCCAGTATTATATAAATTGAAATGTGGATAGATTGCAGATTATTGCGTGCGTATTTTCAAAGGATCCTTTTTATATGATTTCTATAATTTGGACATAATGAATTATAAAACCAAACTGCCATCGTTATCAATCAATTTGATTTCGGTTAAGGTACAAAATAAAATTATTTGTAATTTTGTTTCGGTGTTTGTTGTTTCTCTTCTTCTTTTTTTTTGTTTATGTTTTAAACACCAAGAAATAATAAATAGCTTTTCTATAGCGCATAATCATGACGATGTTGTGTTCTATGCTGTAAGAAAGGTGAAGCAAGCGAAAAGAAAAAGAAAATTGCCAAGTCCATCATTTAAAAAATATAGAATGACTAAAGACGAGTGAAAATTGCTCATCATGGTTTTGGGTCATCTTCATAAACCATTGACCACATTTCTATATGAATAAAACACACAGGTATAGAGGCACAGAAATTATCAAAGCAATAAGCAAGAAGTGAACACAAAGAAGCAGTCGTTGAAAATACAATCTAATATATATATATATATGTATATATAAAATACAATCTAATATATATATATGTATATATAAAATACAATCTAATATATATATATGTATATATAAAATACAATCTAATATATATATATATATATATATATATATATGTATATATAAAATACAATCTAATATATATATATGTATATATAAAATACAATCTAATATATATAAATAAGCTGTTATACATCTACAGATTTTGAAATGAGAGATAAGAGTATGTAATTTTTTCCCCGTTAAAAGTAAAATAAACAACAACAACAAAAAAAAAGGGGATTTGAAACACGAGGAAAAAAAGATTTACTGAAAAGGAATTCAAATATTCAAAGCAGAAATTGGTTAACGTTCATTCTAATATATTATGTACTACAGTATTGAGATAGATAGACAAGTTTGCAACACTGGAAAGAACATTAGATATACGCTGTGTTTGCCGTTATATTAATTCTCTTGAGAGGGGGTGATTACGGAAGAAGAAGAAGAAGAAAAGGAGGAGGAGAAGAAGAAGACGAAGAAGAAGAAGAAGAAGAAGAAGAAGAAGAAGAAGAAGAAGAAGAAGAAGAAGAAGAAGAAGAAGAAGAAGAAGAAGAAGAAGAAGAAAAGGAGGAGGAGGAGAAGAAGAAGAAGAAGAAGAAGAAGAAGAAGAAGAAGAAGAAGAAGAAGAAGAAGAAGAAGAAGAAGGAGGAGGAGGAGAAGGAGGAGGAGGAGGAGGCGGAGAAGCTGGAGGAGATGGAGGTCGATGAGGAGGAGGAGGAAGAAGAAGAAAAAGAAAAAGAAGAAGAAGAAGAAGAAGAAGAAGAAGAAGAAGAAGAAGAAGAAGAAGAAGAAGAAGAAGAAGAAGAAGAAGAAGAAGAAGAAGAAGAAGAAGAAGAAGAAGAAGAAGAAAAAGAGGAGGAGGAGTAGGAAAAGAAAAAAAAACAAAACAAGAAAGTGGGAAGGATGGAGAAAGACGAGAAGAAAAGGAGAATCGTTTCTGCCCTTGGACTGTTCTAAGTCGAATACTCATATCACACAGATCTGTCTCCGTTCTATAAATGTTACTTAATGTAGACATAACACAAGACTTAAGATATAATATAATATATTTAGTTACAACAGCTGTGACAAGCAGCGGACACCATTGATAAATCGATATATCGTTATGCACAAATATAACAACACAATACCAATGATACGGATACGTTCCAATTATCGATACTGGGCTTCTTATTAACCCTACCTGAGCGAGAGCCACCGCCGTTATCGACGTTGCCAGTGTAAATGCCATTGTAACGGCCGGGACGAGGTGAGGATGAAGAGGTACTCCCACTCAACATTTCCAATGTGATACGGTACTATAATTGTTTATACTTTATTTGAAAGAAAGAAGAAGAAAAGAAAAGAAAGAAAATAACATATAATATAAGAATCAAACTTTTTCAAACTCAAACGACTTCCGATTCTTGAATCATAAAATTCACACTTGGAACATTCCCGTTGTTAAATGACCAAATATAATGTTGAATTTTTGTAAGAAAACGTTTTCCTTGTCGATCAATTACAATGACCACAACTGGTCAAAAAGTCTTAAACCTGAGAGTTATTTTGAATCTCGGTCTGCGATTTCTTGGACAGGTTAGGGTCAACTAAACTGTCAAATTCTCTGACCAAAACGAATAAAACACGTGACCCGTTGTCTCAAAAACGATGTTATGTCGATGTTGATTTGAAGCTGAATATTCAATCGATAGTCGGCTATAGATAGTTCGAAGATGACGTCACTCAGGTCTTTGTTATTGTTTTTTGCCATCCGCGTTTATGAGTAATGCTCACTGAACTGTATTAACCAGACTATAAACGTTCATGGATACACACAGTTTTGTGTGTTGGTCCATTATACTTCCGGATGACAATGTTGTGAACTTATTAGCCAAGCGCATACTATCCATATCAGATTCAGGTCAAATTTATAGGATTTATTTTGGAGAATAAGTACAATTTCTTAAAGAATCAAGAACCAAAATCTTTCCTATTTTGATTTTAAAAAACTTAAATTCATTTGTTCCGGTATGCGACTGATTACTACATAAGACCGGTTTGAGACGAATGGTCACATAAGTTTTGTCATTGTAACATTATGAATGTAATCTGATTATAACAAAATGAATATTGACAAATCTTACTCTTGTTGTAGCCGAATATAAACTATGGACTCATTCTAATTGATCTATATTTGAAGGATGAGTTTTCTGGGGAACATTTTAAATACGTGTTTTCTTTTTCAAAGCATGACAGAATGGTATACCTGCAGCTGTGATAGGTTCCGGTGTATGTTCTTATCTTAGTCCATAAATGTTCCACATGCACCTAAGAGGCTACATGCTGTGTGGCATTATGTACGAATTATTGTACAGCACCCGCTAAAACATTGTAAAATAAGCTGGTTATACTCTATAGCTCAATCAAGGCCTTCTATATAGCTGAAGGCCTTGGTTCAATGCGATATTTATCATTACAATTACCTCAATACAGTATCGAATACCACATCGAATTGATTTATGACTAAGACTTCAAATCTACACCTTGTTGGATTCAACCCAAATCGGAAGCGAATCCAACAATTTTAAACTTATACATTTTTTGTGCTTTGTTTTAAATGTGAAATTCTGAATTTCATCTATTAAAACAGATAGACTAGACCTTAAACTAATAATAGGACTTGTGGTCCAACTTTTAAAACGTTACGGGCTTCTTTAAAAAGTAACAAACAATAAATGAAAATAATATATGTAATAAAGGTTGTATCCTGACGACTATACTTACTTACAATGTTCCAGGAACTCAAGGTAATCGCTAATCACGCAATCAATCGTTTATTTACACATTGATTATCAAACCATTCACAGTGTAATATCAACGTTTAGTCTGTATCGGAATTATCACAACCTTATGCTTATGTTCCATATAATTCCTATTGATCTGAATTCGAAAACTTTAAATATTTTAGAATATTAATGACACATAAGCACACAAACGCGCACACACATGCATACATACACAAACACACACACATACACACACACACACACACACACGCACACACACATACTCGACTACAGTAAACACGGAGCAGCAAATCAAACAAACAAAAACAATGTAAACAAAAGGAAAATAAAACAAAACAAAACAAAAAAGCAAAACAGAACAAACAACTCAAAAAAGACCAACCCCTCCCCTCCCCCCCCCCCAAATACGACAAACAAAATACAAAAAAACCGCCAAAAAAACCAAAAACAAAACAAAACAAAAAAAACAACACAAAATAAAACTATCAAAAGCCAAAACAAAACCCCTCAAATGACAAAGGACACGACAGAATGAAAACAATTTTCTATCTATCATTTAATAAAAATAACACAACATAAATATAACATCGATAAAACATCTTCCACTGTTAACGTTTATTCCAAAATGACTCGTATCTAAATCTCGTGCACACTCACTACATATCACACACCGAAATAACTCCCAATGAAAACAATCACAACGAGAAGAACAACAAAGTTCGATCCGATCGAACGGAGTCATTCAGTGAGTACTGGGTTCACTTATCGGTCACTCACGGCGATTTGATGATCTCCTCTCTTTCCGCATGCACGGTCGAGAGAGTGAATGGGAACATGAGTTCCGGTAGCGGGGACGAAATGTGAGAACGAGTGAGTGAGTGAGTGATCGAGGAAGAATGAGAGAGTGAGTGAGTGTGAGTGAGCGAGTGCCGTGGGTTAAATGAACAAACTCTTCACGACATTAGCGGGCGGGGTGTTGATGTCGGTTCATGCAAAATATGGGGGACACACGCGGTAATGAAAATACACAGCTCCCTATTCTCCTACTGTCCTTCTTCCCCTCCCCTTCCTCCCCCCACCCCCCCCCCCCCCCAGTCTCTCTCTCTCTCTCCCCCCCCCCTCCTCTCTCTCTCTCTCTCTCTCTCTCTATATATATATATATATATAATATATATATATATATATCTATCTATCTATCTATCTATCTATCTATCTATCTATCTATATCTATCTATCTATCTATCTATCTATCTATCTATCTATCTATCTATCTATCTATCTATCTATCTATCTATCTATCTATCTATCTATCTATCTATCTATCTATCTATATATATATATATATATATATATATATATATATATATATATATATATATATATATATACACCTATCTATCGATCTATATTTCTCTATCTATCGACATTTATCGGCGAAACTTCGGCTCCATGTGCCTCTCTTTCTATTTCTTTCTCTCTCTCTCTCTCTCTCTCTCTCTCTCTCTCTCTCTCTCTATATATATATATATATATATATATATATATATATATATCTATCTATCTATCTATCTATCTATCTATCTATCTATCTATATCTATCTATCTATCTATCTATCTATCTATCTATCTATCTATCTATCTATCTATCTATCTATATATATATATATATATATATATATATATATATATATACACCTATCTATCTATCTATATGTCTCTATCTATCGACATTTATCGGCGAAACTTCGGCTCCATGTGCCTCTCTTTCTATTTCTTTCTCTCTCTCTCTCTCTCTCTCTCTCTCTCAATCCCTCTGCTTTCTCTCTTTCCCTCCATCTCTCTCTCTCCCTCCCCCTCTCTCTCTCTTTTTCTCTCAATCCCTCTCCTTTCTCTCTCTCCCTCCATCTCTCTCTCTCCCTCCCTCTTTCTCTCTCTCTCTCTCTCTCTCTTTCTCTCTCTCTCTCTCTCTCTCTCTTATACTAAAAAAAAACCCCCAAACATTAACTGCTCATTTCTCTATAAACCACACATTTCTCTATCCAGCACTCACACCATCACACGTACAATTACCTGCTATTCATTCATTCACACATTCATTCTTTAAAGTTCACTCACCCTTGTGCAAATTCCTCACGGTTCACTCATAATGGGATTCAAGAGATACGAAAAGACCAAAAAAGATCAACCCCCCCTCCCCCGCGCCCCAACAACTTTATTGTGTACAAGTCGAAACAGCTGTTCAGCCTCATCACAATAAACAATTTTGTAAGATCATAAACAGTCACTTCCCCAATCATATCACAGAGATAACCTTTTCACATACCTGCGTTGCGTTTTTTTTTTAACCCTTCACATCGTTAACTTATCTATAAACTTTCCGGAGCTAATTGTAAACATACAATGTAAATATTATTCCTCGTTTTTAATATGATGCTTCTGTTATTGAAGATGTTTTTGTTCTACGTAGAATACTCTAGTTGTTGTGGTTAATCAAAATAATGCTTGTGAATCGAGTCAGTCTCAACAGCTACGTTGGTAGCAGCTTCTTATGGTTCTCACACTACTATGTTATGACGATCGACCCAATCAGCAAAGTCTGGTCCGCATTCGTGCACCGTCGCAAACCCGCCGGGTAGCATCGTCACAACACACCGTTCGACTAGATGCTCTGCCGTCTCAGGTTCTTGCCCACAGCGGGTACATATTGGACAGGTAGAAAGACCCCACCGATGAAGCGCACTTGCCGTTTCGCAGCTCCTCGACCGAAGCCGATTCGCCCACCCAATGAATGTCTCCTCTTACTGGTATCAAAGCCTGGCAACTTCTCACCAAGCTACGTTGGTAAAAAATTAGCCTCAAAGGGAAAAGGGCTGGTGCCGAGATCGGGCCATACAAACAGCCAACCACAGAGTTGATCAGTTAATACAAACTATATACATATCATACTCTCATACAATTTTTATGATATGGTAATTAATATTCAGGAGAAAGATAATGACAACAACTACAGTAAGATATGAAGTGAGTAGAAAAGTGCCAGAAGACAATAGAGAATAAAAATTTTTTTCGCGGCGGTGGTGGGGTTTGAACCTGCGACCTTATTGGTACGACAACTCCGCCTGGCAGGTGAGAGCGTGGCTCTACCGTGTGAGCTATCCACGAACACAAAAATATTCGTTTCAAACCCAAAGTCATTTCTAGATCCCTCTCTCACCCACTTCTTGAGATCGCCGATTCGTTCACCACCATCGCGAAGTAATTTTGACCAGCAGTTAAGCCTAATAGCCAATATTCTCATCACAAACATATAACATAGAAACGATTGAGACATTGAGTATGCTCCGGTGTATGGGGTGAATTTTTAATTCAGAAAAGTGAGTGGAGCAGGCACTTATGTTGGTAACAACAAGATATGAAGTGAGTAGAAAAGTGCCAGAAGACAATAGAGAATAAAAATTTTTTTCGCGGCGGTGGTGGGGTTTGAACCTGCGACCTTATTGGTACGACAACTCCGCCTGGCAGGTGAGAGCGTGGCTCTACCGTGTGAGCTATCCACGAACACAAAAATATTCGTTTCAAACCCAAAGTCATTTCTAGATCCCTCTCTCACCCCACTTCTTGAGATCGCCGATTCGTTCACCACCATCGCGAAGTAATTTTGACCAGCAGTTAAGCCTAATAGCCAATATTCTCATCACAAACATATAACATAGAAACGATTGAGACATTGAGTATGCTCCGGTGTATGGGGTGAATTTTTAATTCAGAAAAGTGAGTGGAGCAGGCACTTATGTTGGTAACAACAAGATATGAAGTGAGTAGAAAAGTGCCAGAAGACAATAGAGAATAAAAATTTTTTTCGCGGCGGTGGTGGGGTTTGAACCTGCGACCTTATTGGTACGACAACTCCGCCTGGCAGGTGAGAGCGTGGCTCTACCGTGTGAGCTATCCACGAATTTTCTCATCAATCCTCTCTTCTCCCCAAGCTCCATCTTCTAGATCTCTCCTCACCCACTTCTTAGATCCCCGATTCTTTCACCTCCATCGCGAAGTAATTTTGACCGCAGTTAACTAATAACAAAATCTCACACAAACATAACATAGAAACGATGAACATTATATCTCGTTAGAGGAAATTTTTAATCAGAAAATGAGTGAGCAGCATTATGTTGGTATACATAAGTCATTCCACTCACTTTTGAATTAAAAATTCACCCATCACCTGTAGCATATCATGTCTCAATCGTTTCTAGTATAATGTTGTGATAAATATGGCATAGGATTAACTGCTGTCAAAATTACTTCGCGATGAGGTAACCCCCTCGGCGATCTCAACAAGTGTTGTGTAGAAGGTCTAGAAATGACTTTGGTTTGAAACGAATATTTTGTGTCGTGATACTACACGGTAAGCACGCTCTCACCTGCCAGCGATGTCGTACCATAAGTCGCAGGTTCAACCCACCACCGCCGCAAAAAAAATTTTATTCTTTTGTCTTCTGGCACTTTCACTCGCTTCATATCTTTGTTACAACATAAGTCCTGCTCCACTCATTTCGATTAAAATCACCCATACACCGAGCATACTCAATGTCCATCGTTTTCTATGTTATATGTTTGTGAAGATATTGCTATTAGGCTTAACTGCTGGTCAAAATTACTTCGCGATGGTGTGAACGAAATCGCGATCTCAGAAGTGTGAAGAGGGATCTAAAATGACTTTGGTTTGAAACGAATATTTTGTGTTCGTGGATAGCTCACACGGTAGAGCACGCTCTCACCGCCAGCGGAGTTGTCGTACCATAAGGTCGCAGTTCAAACCCCCACCGCCGCGAAAAAATGTATATTCTCTATTGTCTTCGGCACTTTTCTACTCACTTCATATCTTGTTGTACCACAAAGTGCCTGCCACTCACTTTTGAATAAAAATTCACCCCATACACCGAGCATACTCAATGTCCAATCGTTTCATGTATATGTTGTGATGAAGATATTGGCTATTAGCCTTAACTGCTGTCAATTACTTCGTCGATGGTGTAACGAATCGGCGATCTCAGAAGTGGTGAGAGTGGATCTAAAATGACTTTGGGTTTGAAACGAATAATTTGTGTTCGTGGATAGCTCACACGGTAGAGCCACCTCTCACCTCCAGCGAGTTGTCGTCCATAAGTCGCAGTTCAAACCCACCACCGCGCGAAAAAATTTATTCTCTATTGTCTTCTGCACTTTTTACTCACTTCATATCTTGTTGTTACCAACATAAGTGCCTGCTCCACTCACTTTTCTGAATTAAAAATTCACGACAACAACTACAGTGTACTTTTCCAGTAAGAAACGTGACGATGAATCACACATTTTGTTGCTGGGACTCTTTTTTAAAATAAAAATTACGCGAGTTTTTGTATCGCTCAATATCCACTGAGTATGCTCAAATCGCTTTAGAAAGGGTACAAAGCCAACAGCAACATGGCGAGACATGACGCCTCTAATGCATCAGTTATATTTCTTCGAAGTGAATTTTATATATTTTTTTTATTATTTGATCTTTTTTTCGTTGTTTTCCTGAACTCTCTTCCCACCGTGTTAATATCTTTTTGTCTCTTATTTTTTGGCTGAAAACAAAAAGGGAGAGGAGGGAGCAAGAAATAAATAATAGCAGCGACACAAACTGAACGAAGCGAACTGAGTAAGTGATTTCTTTTGGACATTGGAAAGAACTCGAGAATACAACTCAGGGAAGACTGAAGTGGCGAAGCATAATCAATCCTTTATGGTTCATGCTTCAAATGCCTTTGAAGGTGAAGGTCAATTTCTCTATAGATAGTATGCAGATGACGTCACTCAGGCCTTTGTTATTGTTTTTGCCATCCGCGTTTGTGAGTTGTTCTCACTAAACTGTATTAACCAGACTATAAAAGTTCATGGTTACACAGAATTTGTGTGTTGGTCCGTTATACTTCCGGATGGCAATGTTGTGAACTCCTTGGCCAAGCGCATTCTATCTATAGATAATGTGCGCTTGGCTCAGAAGCTCACAACATTGCCATCCGGAAGTATAACGGACCAACACACAAAACTATGTGTAACCTTAAATGTTTATAGTCTATTTAATACAGTTTAGTGAGAATTACTCGGATGGCAAAAAAAAAAAAAAAAACACCAAACACCCCCCCCTCCCCCCCCCCCCAAAAAAAAACCCAACAAAAACAAAAAAACAAACCAATAACAAAGACCTGAGTGACGTCAACTTCATACTATTTATAACAGTAGAAGTCCTTTAGAGTGAGTAGATTCAGAAAATTCATGAAGCTAAAGTCTACCCGGGTTTCTGTAGCGTTAAATGGACAGTAACCATTGCTTGGATATGTTAATAAGGATCTGAAAAACTGTGCATGAAACAAGCCACACAAAACAAGCAAAGAAAATACAACGCTTTTTAGGGGGGATTTTTTCCCCCCGAAAATTTAATTATCGCTTTGTATAAAACTGTTTCATATAGAATTTTTCATATTTCTATCTTAAACCAGTGTCTGATCCCTAAATAGTCACTTTGATATTTGTTACGACTTGTGCGGCTATGTGTTCAAGTAGTATGACACTCGCTTTCGGATCGGAAAGTCCTGAGTTCGAGCCCTGCTCGGCGTATAGTTGAGTCCTGGGAAAAGGCTCTTTACTCACATTTTCTCATCGTACTCAGGTGTAAAATGAGTACCTGGCCGTTAACAACGTTGTCTCTGTCTGGAAAAAATGTAACATCGCCTGACAGGCTTCATGTCTCGTCTATATAATGTTACGTATCGCTGTGGTCAGGGACCTTTTGTAAATCGCGTTGAGCACATTTAGTGGATATTGCGCTATATAAAACCTCAAGCACAAGTTTATTGTTTCAATAGGACGATGTTCTTTCGTGAAATGCAAGTGGAATCCAGCAACAAGATCAATAGAACTACCCCCCCCCCCCCAATTTCCTCTTCTTGAAAAGGATAGTAGTACCAGACCGAGGAAAATATCATGAATACATTTAATAACTTAACTTGAGCTTTTATATAGCGCAATATCCACTAAACGTGCTCAAAGCGCTTTACAAGATGTCCCTGGCCAACAGCAACACAAACATTTAGAACGGGACATGACGCCTGTTA